>NC_061522.1:4635000-4817500 GCF_022379125.1 Scophthalmus maximus | reverse complement strand
AGTTTAACACATACACACACACACACACACACACACACACACACACACACGGTAAACATAAAAAGGCATTTGACTAAACATGACTCCAATCCAGGAAGGGAAAGTCACAGAGATGGACATATCTGCTCATACAGTACATGTAATGACATCAATGTCCACTAGGTGTCACCATCTGGCTGTCGACTGAAGATGTGAGCTGAGCAGTGGATTTTTTCATTTCTTTTTTTTTTTAACTTTTGTTTTATTGAATGTTTATTTTTAATTAGCACGAACAAGCACAGACACAAAGCAAAAACAGGTCCAAGGGCGGCATTTCATCATCTCACGAATGTTGGTTAGAAGATTGTAGGGCGTTAACGTCAGCGTTACCATTTTCAAGGAGAAGCAAAACGTAGAGGCATTACATACGCGGCTATATCTTCCTGTGTGAGTCCACACAGATGTCCAGGTGAAGGGCATGGCAGATCTGTCCGACTCCTCTCAGTTGAGCTGTGGACTGTTGCTAAGTGTTGAGACAAATCCGTTTGAATGTTGATATTCACCCTCTAGACTTGCAGACAGCCCTCACTGACCTCATTGTCACACACACGCTGGTGCCTTCGCTGTCATCACATCAGGTCCTTTCACGGTGCTGGGCCGCGAGGGGATAAAAAGTCTTTTGACAGGACGTCAGACCTCACTCACATCCACAGTGATGATTTCAAATTTCTGTCAACCCTCCTTAAAATTATTTTTCTGGAAAGTTTTTAAAAGGTAGGCCCCAAACCACTTCAAATCAGTAAGCTTGTACATCCGAAACAAAGATTATGGCTCAGACATTTTATGCAGATACCACATTTAGACTAGTACTTTCACAATATTATCATAATGAATTTCCTGTCATAATTCATATTGCTATAAACAATGGGTTATTGTTCTCCATATGTCCTCTTACAGGCCCTTCGTCTGCTCAAGTGCAGACACATGGATTCAGTCACATGAAGCTGCACTAGACGAAGTAGAGTGGGACTGCAACAGAGCTCATCCACCCCTGGAGTGACACACTGTAGTTTCATCCTATTGCCAAGACTAAACTATGATAGTGGGTAAAGTTCAGAAAGGAAGTGTTAAGTCTGCCGATCTCTTGACTTTAATCAGAATGGTGACAGAAACAGAAACAAAAAAACATCCAGTGAGCTGCAGTTCTGCAGATAGAAACACCTTGTTGATGAGAGGGGTTAGAGGAGAAGAACGGTCCGACGGGGGTTGGAGTTGGCAGAAAGGCTTCAGTAACTCTCCCGAATGACCAGCAGAGGACAGTTCTACCGATTTCTATCGAAGTCTGTGAGAAAATGAATCTATTTCTCACGCGATTTGAGTTTACGTTTCAAGCATCTTGTCGAACTTGCCACAGTTCTACTATGGGTGCATGCCTCAGTTTCCTCTGATGGTGCTGAGAGCGCGGCTCATACAATCTGTCGAGGTGCTGCTTGCACTCCTTGTGCCTCGTGCTCTTTATGACGCTGGCTATATGTTCGGGGTTGTCGCCATGGGCCCGTTCTGATGCTTCCCTGGTGGTATTGCATGGTGGATGATACCGTACAGCCTGCAGTTTTAACTACAACCTGCGTCCAATAGAAGCAGACGGATCAAATATTGTGTTCCCCTTGAATACATATATATAACCCCCGTTGTGATCTGTTGTGTGTGCAGTTATCGCAGGTTCAACCACTTTGATGAACTGTCGGGTCGGTTCTGGTTGCGCTCGTGGGCCGGATCAGCCGACTCGATGGACAATCCTGCCTTCACGCGGTCCGACGAGTTGCTGCACCTGCGGGCGCTCGACCGTCCCTGCTGCTACCATGACGACACACTGTCTCTGGCTTCCACCAGCCCCAGCCATGGAACACACATCAACACAATCTACCCACACAGGTACACACACACACACTATTTACTCTCATCCACACATACTAAGACACTGCCTGTGTAACCTTTAATAACCCCATGGCTCTCTGTATGACCTGTAGCTCTCAGTATGGCTGGAGGGGAAGTGGAATGAGTGTGGGGGATGGCGTGTTGGACTCGGGTAAGGCCAGTGACCTTTCCGTCTGTAGCTGGCCTGTGGAACCCATTCACTGGACTCCGTTCCCCCTTCTGCAGCAACTGGCCTCCAACAGGACACCCACAGTGAGTGTTCAGGTTTTGTGGCGGCTTGAAAGAGAATTGTTTGGTGTCATCATGTGACGATCGTGTGCTGTTCCCGTGTGAAACCAGGTGAGGGTTTCGAGGCCTCGGTCCTACTGTGAGGGCATGGAGCTGGTAGACCTGGGGAAGAGCTGGACTGCTTGACACACACACACACACACACACACAAAGAAGAATCAAATCTGTTCTTACACTGGTATTGACTTCCTACAGCTAAAATGTTCTTTTTGTAATAAAAAAAAAAGTGAAACAATAAGTGTATTTTCTTTTCTGTTGCTACATTTTCCAATATGTTTCTAAAGAAATTGTGTGAGAACATTGCTAACTCTGTCCTGTTTGTATCAGGAATAAAGACTGGGAAACGGGGGCAGAGATCTGTCAGAAGGTTAGACAAGTGTGTTAATAAGTGAACCTTGGAGATGCTTAAATGTAAACTACACACAGAAACAACCCTGATTGGCCGACAGCTTCGAACCTAGAACCTTCTGCTCGTAAGGACACAGTGCTATCCACTCCACCAACCAAGATTCAATCAAATGCAACAAAATAACAGGTATTATTATTTATTTGAATATAGAACAGAAATTAGAATTTAGTTGATGTTGTAGAATAAAAACAACAAATTTCCATTATGACGCAAATGTGACGTCCTCCCCGTTGATGCAATGATCAAAGGACCAAATATACACACACACTCCTGTGATCTTGTCGCATATAAACAGGTAGTGGAGAATCCCATTTGGATTAAAGCAGACACAGAGGCGACACACTTGAGCACATTTGAAAATCCCAAACTGGACCGAGACCACCACCCAGAAAGACCGGCACAGTTTCTGAGGTATGTCTGAGACCAACAACACTCTGGGTATTTGCTCTGACGTTTAATCCCTTTGGTTCGGAGTTGGTTTGTGGCTCTCCCCGGTGGGAGGCGGCCACCAGGGTAGATAGGGTATACCTGCTGTAAAAGGAGTACCACACACACATCACGATCTGTGATCTCATCGCATATGACAGGTAGTGAATCCTCTCAGAACTCCATTCCAACGTAACATCTCATGTATTTTCTTTGATTTGACACTTTTAAAGCATTAAAATGCTGCATTTCATTGAAATCAGGTTAGGGGTTTTGGTTAGGGGTAGGGATGGGACGATACCACTTTTTCGTGTCCGATCCAATATCCATCCTGCAACATTGAGAATCTGCTGATACTACTCTTGATTCAATCTTTTCCCCACTCGTGAAATCAAAAATTAATAATGCATTGTTATAGGATACACATTGCTTAACCAAGCCATCTAAAACCTCATACTCAACTGTAAGGCAAATAATCAACTCCCCTAAATTAAGACACGAATACATAGCCAGCAACATGGCTGAGTTATGGAATGCTGCTGTTTTATTTCTCACAGAACTTTTGGCAGAATGTTTTATGGTAAGCACCGTTCAAACAAGCAAAAAACCAATTGAACTGTAAACTGTTAATTAAATAATAATAAATTAACGTCAAAATATGTTGCCGGGATTGTCTTTCAAGGCTTAAGAGATATGTACAGTAAATAGGCATTTATTTGGTATTTTTACTGTAATGTATCGGATCCGATTTTACTTAGGCCAATATTGTCCCGATACCGATATGGACTTCCCTAGTTAGGGGTACGAGTCAGGAAAGGGTTCGTTATCGTTTCAAACTAAATTGAACATCAAAGGACAACTTTGTTTAAAAAGAGGGCCAAAAGAAAAAACAGGCTGAATGTTTTTTGTAGAGTAACATACAGCATTCACAACTGTATGATGCGAACGTGAATTCATCTCCTCTGATGCAATGATCAAAGGGTCAAAGACGCACAGCTAGTGAATCCTCTCGGAATCCCATTTGAATCATAGCAGACACACAGAGGCGGGACACTGAGTAACTTGAGCACATTTGACAATCCAAAACCGGACCGAGACCACCACCCAAAAAGACAGGTACGTCTGAGGCCGGCAACACGGTACCGGGCGGAAACACGATGGGAATGAGCTTGTTCAATGGTTCACCGCCTGCGCATGCACATTGTCACGTCTCCTGGAATTCCACAGATGGAGGGCAACGACCTTACCTCTCTCTTTGATTTTACACTTTAAAGTTTTTCAATTCTGTGTTTAGTCTGAATTGGGCTAGGGTGAGTAAGAGGAAAATACATTGGGTTTTAAAAACAAGTAATCACTTCAGTCTAACAAATAATCACTACGCCTACCTCTCTCCTTTGGCTTTTGGACTGTATGACTGAGACAGACAGTTGGATTTACATTACCTGGCATAACGCTGGCACAAGCACCGGAGCAATGGAGTTTGAAGGCTGAATGTAAGAATGAATGTAATGTAATGATCTCGGTGTTTTGTGGGGGGTTTTGACGGAGGATTTCCTCTCTGTCTGAATTACTATCTAGTAATATTACATTTCCTACAGTATTTCCCATGCCTTCCTTTCTCTCTCTCCTTCTGCCTTTTGCCACACCTCCTCTCAGTGCTGTGTATGAACCTCGGCAGGAATGCGATGCCATAAGTGGCCGAGAATGACCGGTAGAGAGTGAAACGGGCAAACTATGTACACTGACCTCATCCTGCACTCCTATAATTGTCCCTACCCTGGGAAAATGAGTACGGGAGGAGTTGATTTCGGAGTGAGAAGATATGTGGCATATACAGGAAACTAGTGAATGTGTTTGAGAGAGAGAGAGAGAGAGAGAGAGAGAGAGAGAAAGGGGAAGAGCTACAGATAGGAAGAGGGATGAGTGAAAAGTGGACAGAAGCTACCTGCTAGCTTCTTCCATATACGGACTTAGTCAGAGCTGAGAGCCAGGCCTGTGTGTGTGTGTGAGCGAACAATGCAGGGTGTGTGTGTGTGTGTGTGTGTGTGTGTGTGTGTGTTGTAAGGCATGCATGAGCCAACTTTTGAAACTGCTTGAGCAACGGGATGACTATCCAGAGGAAATGATGAGGACTTACTCTAAGGGATGAGTTAGTGAGTACAAAGTTTGAAAAAAAAAAAAAGAATAAATATAATAATAAATATATGTGTATTTGGGTAAAGCAAAATAAAGCAACATGAACATTAATTCACAGGAACATGCGCACAAACACGTGCACGCACGCGCGCGCACACACACACACACACACACACACACAAACACACACACACACACTTAAAAAGGGAGATTCATTCATTTCCTCAGACTGGTCACATGACCTGAGCAGAGCATTCTTCCCCCCATGTGACGTGCTCCAATATCTCCTTATATGGACGTCATCCAAAGGAACTCTTAAAGGGATGGTTGTCCTATCCTGGGTGTAACACTTGGTATGTGTGTGTGTGTGTGTGTGGGGGTGTGTGTGTGTGTTTGTGTGTGTGTGTGTGTGTGTGTGTGTGTGTGTGTGTGTGTGTTTGGGGGTGTGTGTGTGTGTTTGTGTGTGTGTGTGTGTGTGTGTGTGTGGGTGGGTGGGTGGGTGGGTGTGTGTGTGTGTGTGTGCGTGTGTGTGTGCCGCAGGACCAGTCTGATCAGCTCATTGTGTGTGTGTGTGTGTGGCGCAGGACCAGTCTGATCAGCTCATTCTGTGCTGTCCTTAGCTGCCCCATAACTGAGGACATATGGGCATATGTGTGTTTTGTAGGTCTGTGTGGTCACTTCCTGCACGCACCTGCAGAAGTGAGGCCCTGTGAAACCTACTTCCTGTCTCTTTTGGTGAACCAGCACCCATATATCCTTATTAGGAACCCGTAGCGCCAATGAGAACTCCTAGTGTAAGTTTATGATTCTTTGTCCTGTGCCCTTATTGAGTTAAAGCAGCACCCCGGCCCACCCTCTTAGTCTCTGGTCAATTTCTCAGATGATTTTTTTGCATGATCTTAGAAGTGCGTGTTCTCGTAAAAGTAATGTCACATCCAAACAGGTATTTCAGGTTACAGTCGCCCGAGTGCATGAAGTTGTGTGTGGCATATCTGGGCGTGAGCAGGTGTGTTCATACATGTCGAGGTGTGTCACATTTGCGTAGAATACTTTCATAACAGGAGTTGAAAAAACCAGTTCCATCTCAACACCAAATATGGATATGATCGGGACGGTGACAACTGTTTAGCACAGGTCATTTAGGCACGAAAAAAGGTAAACCTATACCCCCTCCACCAACTTTCACATAATCGGACAAGTGATGAGAGATAAGAGATTTAAAGCCCACCATATGATAGCTGTAAACATACAGTACCATAGCTTGACCGCATGTATTGCTGTCACTTTACTCTGCATGTGCGCGTGTGTGTGTGTGTGTGTGTGTGTGAGAAGAGCAGGACCAGTCTGAACAGCTCATTCTGTGCTGTCCTTGGCTGCTCCATACCTGAGGACATTTGGGCATGTTTGTGCCTGTGTGTTTGTAGGCGTGTGAGTGGGTCACTTCCTGCATGCACCTGAAGATGTGAGGCTCTGTGAAACACTACTTCCTGTCTCTTTTGGTAAACCAGTTCCCCATATATCCTTATTAGGAACACGCAGAGCTGGTGAGAACTCCTTGTGCAAGTTCCTGATTCTTTGTCCGGTTGCCCTTATTGAGTTAAAGCAGCACCCCGGCCCATCCGCTTATAGTCTCTGGTCAATTTTCTAAGATGAGCTTTTGCATGATTTTACAAGTGCATGTCCTTAAAATTTTTTAAAATAATAAAAAATATTAAGAATTAAGTATTTCATCATAAAGACACCCAGTGAGGGAAGTTGTGTGGCATATATCTGGGCGTGAGCAGGTCTGTCCATACATGTCTGGGTGAGTCACATTTGCGAACTGACATACTCTCACAACAGGCCAATTTAAAACCAGTTCCATCTCAACACCAAATATAGGTGTATGATCCACCTGTTCATGACAGGTCCTTTAGGGCAGGAAGGGTTAATCTACCCCCTCCACCCTCCATTCTAATCCCTCTAACTAAAGTGATAAGAGACGAGAGATTTACAGCCACCCGTATGTTTGCTATAAAACATAACTCTGCTTGACCACATTTGTCATTAATACTTTACTGTGTGTGTGTGTGTGTGTGTGTGTGTGTGTATGTGTGTGTGTGTGTGTGTGTGTGTGTGTGTGTGTGTGTGTGTGTGTGTGATGTGTGTGAAACGGTGGTATGCCAAGGGCAGACGCGTCAGTCAGGGTGTTAACAGCGCTGTCAGTGACCCTGAGATTATCACCCCATGTCCTAGCTGGCATTACTAACCACAAATATCTTGTGACAAATGAGAAAAATTGCACTTTGCCGCAAACGCATTAGCCGTCCAGAGTTTAATGTACTTTCAAATTCTGTAATTCCTTCTCACCCTTCAGTTAAATTAGATTTAATAATGGATATGTTTGTCTCTGCACTTTGATAATCCCTTCAATGCTCACAGACAGAACATAGGATATAAGCATGGGTTTGTCCAATCAAATTGGTGGTTGAGAGTTATGGGTAACCATGACAATGTCTCCTTCCCAGTATTGGTGATATTCATAACTCATGAAAATTAATGAATCTCAGCTCTACATAAAATGCAATACCAAAAACAGAAAAGCACACATATGCTGACTCTCATGCTTTGCAGCAAGAGTTCTGTGATTTGATTTGTTGCCCATGTATGTGTGTGCGGTGTGTGTGTCACACACACATGTATATTAATCAATCACCATTGCGATCATACTGATGCACGAAGACGATGAAATAAAGGATGTTTGACTGAACACGCGACAAGCCTAGACCGATCTTTTTTTTTTTTTGTTTTCGGTTTTCACGTCGCTTGTTTCTGGCTTGTCGGGTCGGGAAGCGCACCGCCGTCATCTGCATGCGCCACACCCAGTGGACGCGGCACGACCAATCAGAGGCCGCCGTGCGGAAAGTTCTCCTTTTATGGAGAGGGGGCTGCAGCGCGAGCGCCGATAAAGCCCTGAGACTCACTGGCCGCCGTCGCAGTCGAGTTCAGACGCTAAGTCCCGCCGGATAGTACCGCTCATTCACAGACCTCCCTCCAGCCGAGAACCAACCCCCCTCACACAGGTAAGACGACGACTTGCTTTAACGAGGACGATTTCTTTTCTTTTTTTTCGTATTTACTACTTGTTTTTAGTTGGATGTTTTGTTACGTGGTATCCTGAAGGCGGCACGTTGCGTTCAAGTCCTCTGGTTTTTACGGGTAATGCGGCTCCGGCGCAAGTTGCAAGCAGCTGTTGCAACTTCAAATTCAACTCCGTCATTCATTATGTCGTTTTTCTTTTTTTTTAATTTTCTTCCCGATGCGTTACGTTTTTAAAATGAGAGATGAGAGAAGCTGCCACCAACGGTTAAAACGTTACTAGGAAGAAGAAAAAAACGGGTTTTTCACGCTTGTCGTCCGATTTTTAACGCACCGGGCGTAATTAACCCGGCTGCGCCATGATGTCATCGTTCCATCAGTTAGAAGAAATCTGGCTCCCTTTTTTTTTTTTTTTTTTTAGAAAGAAAGAAAAAAGAAAAGGGCTTGACCTTCTCGTGTACATGTAATTGGACGGTTTTACACGGTTCTCCACACACACACACACACACACACACACACCGAGACAGATAATGGCAGCTCAGACCGGATTAAACTTAAAACGACTAACTGTTAAGTACAAGCGTAGACAAATGTCTGCCATGCACTAATTTGACATGCATGTCTTAATGTCTGCCCCCCCCCCCCCCTCACCAACATAACCTTGTAACTATGGTCACGACGCAACTGGAAAACGCGATGACCGACGTGACACAAGTTCATTCAGCTCAGCTGTTAAAAGTCTTTTATAAGATATAAAAACAACATTGGCGACAGTCGGTTCGAGATGTGACTGTGAACGAAGGGAGTGGCCGCTTGTCGTGTGTCACTTGAGGGTTTTAACGGCACACGGGCCGGGGCCGCCGCCGCCGTCTCCTAAGCTGCTCTTACTTTTGCCTTATATGGCCATGGCCAGACCGAGGGGAAGAAACTGCCTTTTGTTTCTTCCCAGCTCTGGATTTTGTCGACTGGAACCTGCGCCACTGCGACATCCAGCGTCCGTTGTCTGCAACGACGAGAGTCAAACAGTGGAGTGGGAGGTCTGCCAGATGTGACGCATCATTTGTCACAGAGCATCGGTTTTAACAACCCCCCCCTTTTTTTTTCTTCTTTTTTTCTTTTTCTTTATCTCTCCCTCTCCTCTCCATCCAGAAAAAATGGAAGACGAAATCGCCGCCCTCGTTGTTGACAACGGATCCGGAATGTGCAAAGCTGGCTTTGCAGGAGACGACGCTCCACGTGCCGTTTTCCCATCCATTGTTGGACGTCCCAGGCATCAGGTACGCACCTTACCCCGACACATTATATATCCGACAATTCATTATTTATTTACTTTGAATTTGTAATCACCTTTTTTCTTTCGTTTCCCAGGGTGTGATGGTCGGCATGGGCCAGAAAGACAGCTATGTCGGCGATGAGGCGCAGAGCAAGAGGGGAATCCTGACCCTGAAGTACCCTATTGAGCACGGTATTGTCACCAACTGGGACGACATGGAGAAGATCTGGCATCACACCTTCTACAACGAGCTGAGGGTCGCCCCCGAGGAGCACCCCGTCCTGCTCACAGAGGCCCCCCTGAACCCCAAGGCCAACAGAGAAAAGATGACCCAGGTAACATTTGGCTGACGCGCCTAAAAAAAAAAAAAATTCCCTTCAGTCAAGGAAACCTGTTCGGCTCTATCTTCCTGGCCCCGACAATGGGAAACCATGTTGCTTCGCAGGCTTTTCTTCTTCTCAAACCATTTCCTCTCAATCCATTTCCTCCTGCTCCTTCAATCCTCCAGGTTTCCTCTGTCCTGAGCTGATCTTTTCACCTTCTGCGGATGCTTCAGGTCTCTATCTCGCTGCACTGATGCATCAGGAATGACGAGTTGCAGCATGGTCACTGCTGTTTTTTTATTTTTTAAATTGGGCGTGTGTTGGATTTGACTAAAATATGATGATAAGAATCTAACTACACTGGTGTCTGCATGATGCAACCGATGATATTAGAGCAGTTTATTGCCCTCCCATCTTGTACAGTTTACATGACCAAACTAAAGTACAGATGGTTGAGTGGTATTAACATGGTGTTTATATTTGAAACTAAGCTCCACTGTGATCTTGATCTTTCTGCACTAACCAATACCAGTTTACTACAGATAACTTTTACTCACTGATTAACATTTTTTGTCTCCCGCTCTCCTCCAGATCATGTTTGAAACCTTCAACACCCCCGCCATGTACGTGGCCATCCAGGCTGTGTTGTCCCTGTACGCCTCTGGACGTACCACCGGTATTGTCATGGACTCTGGTGATGGTGTGACCCACACAGTGCCCATCTACGAGGGCTACGCCCTGCCCCACGCCATCCTCAGGTTGGACCTGGCTGGCAGGGACCTGACAGACTACCTCATGAAGATCCTGACCGAGAGAGGCTACAGCTTCACCACCACAGGTTCGCAGTGCTGTCCTTGAAAAACAAGCTTGATATTTGGCGCAAGGGGAGAAACAAATTAAATGACGACCAAATGTCTGTTCTTCTCCCTCAGCCGAGCGTGAGATTGTGCGTGATATCAAGGAGAAGCTGTGTTATGCCGCACTGGACTTTGAGCAGGAAATGGGAACCGCTGCCTCCTCTTCATCCCTGGAGAAGAGCTACGAGCTGCCCGACGGACAGGTCATCACCATCGGAAATGAGAGGTTCCGTTGCCCAGAGGCCCTCTTCCAGCCTTCCTTCCTCGGTAAGTAACCTCATGGAAACACTCGTTAAGGCAGAAACTGATTTTTTTTTTTTTTTTATATATATTCCACTGCAACAAGACTCCATACATTTGCTAACATTTTACTTCATACCTTTCTTCCATAGGAATGGAGTCTTGCGGTATCCACGAAACTACCTTCAACAGCATCATGAAGTGTGACGTGGACATCCGTAAGGACCTGTACGCCAACACCGTGATGTCTGGAGGAACCACCATGTACCCTGGCATTGCTGACCGCATGCAGAAGGAAATCACTGCCTTGGCACCATCCACCATGAAGATCAAGGTAAAAACTCTTCATTTGCACGCATCCTCCCTGAGGCAATGATGCAAAAAACAGAAATGTCTTTACTACTGATAATGCTGCATTAAAGCCCTATTTCCATTTACTTGTACTGCATTTTAATGTAGAGTTGTTTGAAGTATTTCTAACACTTCCATGTTCCTCCCTGCAGATCATTGCCCCTCCAGAGAGGAAGTACTCTGTCTGGATCGGAGGCTCCATCCTTGCTTCCCTGTCCACCTTCCAGCAGATGTGGATCAGCAAGCAGGAGTACGACGAGTCCGGCCCCAGCATTGTCCACAGGAAGTGCTTCTAAACAGACTGTCGGTCCCCCTCCCAAAACACACACTGCTACAAGCCCAAACGACTGGCTCTGCATACATGCCTGCACCAACACACTGGTGTATGCTGAGCCCACAACACCTCTTCCATTTTCCCTCATCACTATGGCACCATGCCCCCTGATGGGGAGAAACTCTGCTGGAAGTAGTGTCCCAGGCGGTGTGAATGTGAGGAACATGATGTCCATTGTTGTGTTTGTAGGTCATTCCAGATGTCTTTGTTCACCATCTTATTTGCCTCTATGAAGGTCTATTCTCTGGTGGGGCCACTGCCCAAAAGGTCTGTAGTATTGCTTAATATGTAAATTATGTAATCTGAAACTTGTTTTTGTTTTTTGTACTTTCAGCCTTAAAACAATACTTGGTCCAGTTTGTGTTTGTCATTATGCAAAAGACAAAGCTTCTACCTTGTATGGAGGTGTAAGGTTTGTGCATGGGGCTTCGCGCCTCTTGGTGTACACACAACAACCCAATAAAAAGCGCACATGTCTGAGATTCCAGTCTGCCTACTTGCTCTTTATTCATCTTGCCACACAAATCAAAGAAAGATTATTTTCTTATTGTATCCAACTTCACATGTCAAATGACAAGTTTAGACACGTTGCATACGATCTTTAAAATAAAACCACATTCAAGTAAAACTTATTTTAAATTAACAATAGCTATTTTTACTGGAAGAACTTCTGAAGTGACACTACGGTCTGCTGAATTGCATGTAGTTCAGAATCTTTGTATTGTACATGCTGGCACACTTAAGATTAGGACAACTATTAAGAAAGCCACTGTAAATAAAAGGACACCTGTGGTTTTACTTCAAGACAACATTTTCTCGTAAAAGTCATGTACTAGGGTTGAGTCTATGGAACATTAAACAAATAACTTTCTCCAATTATTATAGTACTAAATCCTTAAACGGGCATCTAATGATGTAATGATACTTTGACCTACATCAAAAATCTGATACTAAATACAACATAGAAAACCAAAACCGTTACCTGAATCAATCAAACTGGGTGTTCTTAAAGGAGTGAAAAAGCAAACTTTTTCAGGCACTGGTAAGTGTTATCTATCACATTGCAATATAGTACCATGTAGACAATTTATTTCATGAGGATTATCATGAATTACTAATTGGCAATAATGCTGAGAAAACACTACCTGCAGTGTCATATAAGGTTGTAAAAAAAATCAAATCACACTCTCAATTTCATTGAAACGTCGCTGAAACAGTACAGTCCCCTGTTGACTTTTGGTACAGTTAGTGCCCTTTACATACATTACATGCTATCTTATTTGATTATAGATTTTTACATTACATTAATGTAATGTTTTACATAATTTTGATTGTTTAAGAAGAAAGTATTTTTTAGTCTGTGAATGTAATTAGTATATTGAAAGTACACCGAATACATAACTATATGTATACATAATTTTGCTTTATTTTCAATGATATATGTTCGCACATTGATTATTTGAGAAGAAACTAATTTTTATATGATTTTATTTGATCTAATGTGAATATTGAAAGCGTACCAAATGTTGGTATACTTTCAATATTCACATTAGATCAAATGAAATCATATAATAATATAATCCAAAAATTAATGAGGTTACTAATTCAAAAGAAAAGAAAAAGAAAATCGGGATTGGATAGACAGGAAGTGTGTCCGTCTCTGGAAAACGCTCCGTCATTGTGTGCAGCAGCGAATATCGTCCGTGGCGGCAGCTGGTGGTCGCTCGGTCGGTCCGCCCGCTACAATGCAGCGTCGTGGACACGCGAGCCTCGGCGGACTGGATGAGCGTTAAAAATATCCTGCAGATCCCGAGCGGGGGCACTGACAGGTACCTCGGCGGACATGGATCGACAGATTGTGCAGGTTGGTGGGCCGACAAACGTCGACGGACACCGGGCAACTATTTGTCCTTTTAACGGCGATGCGGAGCCGAACGGAACTGTTAGCTAAAACATGTCAACGCTAATTCCAGACGTCACTCAAATGTCTGCTAACTTTTTTTCCCGTTTCTTTTCTCTTCGACGCCCAAGTGTCGGTCTGTACGTGCAGACAGGCCGGTCGGACGACGAGCCTCGAACGTTACACGCAAATCAACCTGCTAATGAAGTAAAATGACCATTAATTAACAGATTGGCGGACCGACGGACACTTTAGCTAATGACACCACACAGTTCAGAAGACGGAGGCGAAGTGTTTTACCTTGAATCATCCACAGTTACTTTCTAATCGGCCATTTTTCAATTAACTGTCTTTAAGGGGCTCTTCGATTAATCTGCCTGTGTCTTTTTTGTTTCGCTCGATCGATTAGTCAAAAAAGCCTGAGAAGGCTCGTCGTGATTTCCCACAGTCGTCTTAAAATACGATGACGATCCACAGACAGTGTCACACTTAACATGTGTGACCATGACAACCAAGCGTCAGATTCTCATATTTCAGAAGCCGGAAACGGCAGAAATATTAACTGAAATATGAAGTGGCGCAGCTGTGTGCATGTCCTCAAACTGGACTAGAGCAGTGACACAGTCTTGATACTGAGTCTGTGATTTCTGAGATTTAACCTGTAGCGTCACTTCCTGATTAAAATATTGCACTGATTGCTTCAACTATGGTTAATAAACGAGTTGTGTAAAAAAAACATCTGTCATGGTTATTGTATTATGCCACTAATATTAGTATTGTCATGCAAAATTTGAATTATCTCAAAACTCAACAGCGGAAACAGGCGATCGATTAATCGACTACTTTTTTGATAATGGATTAATCGGTTCAAGTAGTTTTTTATGGGAAAAAAGGTACAAATTCTCTGATTTCAGCTTGTTAAATGTGAATATTTTCTGGGTTCTTTCCTCCTCTATGACAGCAAACTAAATATCTTTGGTTTGTGGACAAAACAAAACATCATCTTGGGGTTTGGTAAACACGATCAACACTTTTCACCATTATCGATTAATCGATAATGAAATAATCGTAAATTGCAGCCCTGCAAAAATCAATTGAGAGTAGTGTGTGAATAAAATAACCTGTGGTGATTTCGGTTTTAGGGCCATTCAGCACTTTTTAAATATTTGACAAATAACCTGAGTGATGCAAAAGTTACGAATACAAATCTAGTATTGCCATAAAGAAGTTCAGCTTTTAGATTCACAACATTTCCAACAGTTACCCAACAGGCCTTTTTCTCAGCAGACATTTTGACTTGTCACAACGAAAAGTATCAGCGTAAATGATAGTGGCATCAGTCTCTGATGGTGCGGCAGTTTTTGTCGCCTCACTGTGTGTAATCTGTCATATCACGAGATGTAATTGACCCTTAATAACTGCTTCTGTCTCTGGGCTGGACCACAGTAACAAAAACCAGAGAATTAGTTATAATAAAAAATACTTGTTAGCAATTGAGTGAGTTCACAGACTCTGACACTGTTTGCTGTTTCGCCTCAGGCGGTATGGAACGAGGACACGATGTCCTCTGCCTCAGTGGGCATGTCGGACCTGTCCGATGAGATCCTGCTGTGCATCCTCCGCCACGTCCCCGTGTGCGACCTGCTGCTGAACGTGGCAAACGTCTGCCACAAGTTACAGACGCTTTGCCACGACAAGACCCTTCTCATGCACGTCAGCCTGTCCGAGGAGTATCTGGTAAAGCTGCAGACCTAAACCTTTTTATTATCCTTTTGCTCTGATCTGGCATGTTTCAGGACTGTTTTAGTAAAGCTCTCCAGATTATCTCTTAATCTTTAAGTTCGAGTTTTTCAAAGGATTTCTGGAACAACATGGCGGTATACTAGCATTTTTTTTTCTTCCAGACTGATGATCCTTTGGCTCGGCGCATATTGAAGCAGCTGGCCAATCACGTGCAGTCCCTGAGTCTGAACGGCTGCTACTGGCTCGCCGGCTCTACCCTGGATCACCTCGCCCGCTGCCGGGCGGTGACGCACCTCGACGTCACCGGCTGTCGCCTCACTTCCATTCGCCTGTCGCGCCTTCTCTCCTCCCTCTCCCTGCTCCGATCGCTCGCTTTCGACGTGACCGCGGGCTTCAACTCTGCTCAGCTCAGCTCGGAGGCGGTGGGCTCACTGAGCCGCCTGTCGGAGCTCAGACAGACGCTGCTGACACCAAGTTACGGCGTGGTGCCGTGCTGCGCCCAACTCCGCAAGTAAGGATTGGTCAAGTTACTGGGATTCTTCACAGTGCAAAACATGTACTTGTGTCCATTTCTTATGTAATTACCTGGATTTCAGGTGAAGCGTTGATGCACGGCTGAGGTCATTTGTTTTAATGTAGTTATTTGGTCATTGAATAGAATAGAGTTTTTATTGTCATTACACACGGACAATGACATTGGCTGCAGTCCTATTGGTGCAATATCAGGAAAAAGTGCAAAACAGTTAGATAAATGTAAAAGAGACTCAATTTTAGATTCTAAAAAGACACACTGAGAAGACACAACATACCACACATACAAGACATTTAGTGCTGCAACTAAGGATTATTTTCATAATCGATTAATCTGTCAATTATTTTCTTGATTAATCGATTAGTTGTTTGGTCCATAAAATGTCATAAACAAACAAACCATAAAAATGGTAAAAACATGATGTTTTTGTTTTGTCCACACACCAAAGATATTCAGTTTACTGTCACAGAGGAGCAAAGAAACCAGAAAATATTCACATTTAAGAAGCTGAAATCAGAGAATTTTGACTTTTATTCCATAAAACTACTTGAACCAATACATCGATTATCAAAATAGTTGGCAATTAATTTAGTAATGGATTAATCGATTAACTGTTGCAGCTCTAAAGATGTTCACGATACAATTCCCGTTGTGTTGAGTGCAATTATGGCTCTTGGATAAAAAACTGTTTCTTAATCGGTTTGTACGTGTTTTAATTGTCATAAACTTAAGTATTGGACTAAAATTCTAATCTGATGTTTCCCAAAGCTCATCCTGAAAGGGACATTATTGTCTGTACCAAATTTCAAGGCAAACATTTCACTAACTAAAAACGTCCTCCTTTTGATGGTGGCACTAAATGAATAGTCTGGACGTCACCAAAATCAGTGGGATCCATCATCCGGGTGAACCACGTATCTTCGTCTGTACAAAATTCCATGGCACTCCAATCCAATTGTTATTGGAATGCTCCTGTCCGCACAGATGGATGTCTGAAGCCAAATATGACCAGCGTAGTTGTGTGTGTCTTGTTTGTGTGCTTGCAGGCTGATGCTACAGTTTGACATCTCAGACGTGACCAGAGAGGGTGTGGGTGTGTGCTGTCAGTTGATGGTGGGTCAGAGCAGTGTGCCACATTACCAGCAGCTGGAGGAGTTCACTGCGCGGTTGGCTCCAGGAGAGGTCAGTTTCTTAGTATACACATGTACATGTTTTATGTAGTACACTTAGAATATACACTGGTAGTACAGTGAATAGTGTCCGTAACAATGTACTAATTTCCCACAGGTAAACCAGACCTTGCTCCTTCTCTACCTGGCAGTGTTCAGTGTTCACGTTCCGAAGCGTCTCAGAGTTTTCCTCGTCTCGATCCCCGGCCCGAACCCCGCCCACTGGCCCGCCGCCCCCTCGCTGGCCCAGAGCTTGGGTCAACGAGGGGACCTGGAGGCTCTGCAGCTCCCTCGCTCCTGGCTGGATTCCTTGTCACTGAAGAGAGCCTTGGAGGGAAACAGCCCAAAGCACCTCAGCTTCAGCCGCTGCCCGGCGTTGTGGCCGCAGGTGTTCCAGTCGCTGCTGGAGGGCGGCGTCCGAGACGCCACGCAGCTCACTAGCCTGAACCTCAGCGGGATCAACCAGGTGCTCTACTCGGAGTGCAGGAACGTTGAAGACCACCTGGTCCCCGGGACAATGAGCCGGTTGGCAGTCGGCTGTTCAAACATTAAACACCTGAACCTGATGCACACACACTACCATCACGAACACTCGACTGGGCCGGGTGGGGAAACACACCTGTGTGGCAGCCTGGCCAAGTTCAGACACCTGTGCTCTCTCACCCTGCCCGCCTGCGCTCTGTCAGACGGCCTGAACACACACCACACCTCTACCAACAACAAGTCTCACTCTCCGTTGTTCCTGGGGCTGAAGAAAACTCCACGCGTGGGCCTACAGAATTTCAAGCCCGACTCAGGGTCTTCCCTGTCGGGGGACAGCACCTCGGGGCTCGCTCAGCTCTTAGCCGGCTGCCCCTTTTTAGAGACCTTGGAGCTCATCGGCCCAGGTTTCGTCTCGGCGTTGCCTCGGCTCGAGCCCTGCGCCCGCGCCAGCGTCGAGCCTCGAGGAATGTGCGCGTGGGCCGGAGGAGTCGGCGACGTGCATTTGTCCACACTGGAGGCTCTGCCTCGGTTGCGTCGCCTGACTCTGGCCGGGCTTCCCGGAGTCCTAAAGGGGACCGGGTTGGTGCAGCTGTCCAGGCAGTGCAAAGAACTGCAGGTTTTATCCCTTGCCAACATGGGATCGTTAAAAACCATGAACTACAACCCCGCCTTGCTGGAAACACTCCAGCAGTGCACACAGCTGCAGGAACTCAGGTGAGAAGAACCCTTCATTTTTACTGCAATACAAACACTCGCCATCAGATGGCATCATGCCTATTATTTCCCCCGTCTCAATAGAAGCACATCATATTTTTATGAATTTATCATATGAAGTTTAATAGTTTTCCTCTTTGGGATGTCAAGTAGTTTCAGAAACATGAAATTCTTTGTAATAACATGAGGGTTGGTGGATTTTCACAAAGATATCTCTGTCTTTTAATGGGATGCAAATGTATATATTAGTTTATGAAGAATTATATAGTTTATTCTGTAGATCCAGACTAATATATCGATTGGCCGATAATATCGGCAGATATTAGCCTTTCAGAGACATATCGGTTCGCCGATATTTTAAAAGCCTGACCAATAATACCGTCCAACTGATTTGAGCCTTTAAATGTGCATTTATGTTTACATTTTACGTAAAATAAATGTTTGTTATACGTTCTAAGTATTTGGTTGTATTTGTATTCTCACCTTATAGTTATTTATGACAAAGTTCATGGTTAAACTAAAATATCAAGCCTCAAGTACATGTCTTTGTCATAAAGGTTTGATAACGACGTTTTAGAAATCATTGACAGATTAAAAAAATAAATAAATATATATATATATATATATATATATATATATATATATCGGCCGATGTATGGGTATCGGCAAATATCGATATCGGCATCGGCCCCCAAAAATCCATATCGATCTGTATTCTCAGAAATTCCTCATCCACGCATTAGAAGATTCATTTGCAAATTTTTTAAGTCCACATAATTATGGGAACCTACAAACACAAAAACCAAAGAGTTTATTCAAAGTGTACCTTGAAGGAGTTCACAATGGCAGTTTTTAATTTTTTGTTGTTGTTGTTGAAAACTGTGTGTGTGTGTGTGTGTGTGTGTTCCTCAGGTTAGAGCAGCCGTACCTGAATGCCAATGCCTCCTTCTTTGAGGCGCTGTCCTCCTGCTCTCGCCTGCGGCGCCTCTGCCTTATCTCGCGCAGCGGCACCTTCGACCCGACCGCTGCAGAAGCCTTCATGGAGCGGTGCCCTCACGTCGTCGTGTGCCACATGTTCATGGGCGGCACCTTGCTGGCTTGTCGCACGCTGCAGAAAAATCTGCAGGACAGGTCAGTGGATGGTGTTTTTGCGTGGACGTAACGGACAGCTGACATTTAATTTTGTGTGACCAATCTTAATTTTCACCTTTTGTCTTTTGTTTCTTCGCTCTCTTGTCAGGTTTTCAGTTGAGCGCTCGGCCCTGAGCGTGGTCATCTATCCACTACAGCACGAAGACCTGCCCTCGGTCATCAGAGACATCCCACTGACACTGCTGGATCGGATCACTCTGTTCCAGAGCCACGTGGCACAACCACCGCATTTATCACCACTGTGACATTGGCAGAAAGCTTCACTCTGATTGGTGCTCAGCCTTTTTTTTCCTTTTTGTTTGTTTAAGCAGGAAAAAAAATGGAATGATTCTCAGCTGCACCGTTGATAACGATAACGTTTACATTTACATGACTCAGTAATGTTGGTCTCTTTAAAAAGGGAAATTTTACTTCAGCTTCAGGGCGACGCTCCGGAGCTGCGAGTGAATTTTTAGTGTCTTGTTTCTCACGACATTTCATTCTCGGTGCCACGAGGGTCTAAACTCTGGCTCCTCTGTCCAACGTCATTTCTGCTCTTTAGAAAAGGAAGTGCCAAAAATATCACTTGAGTGACGTATTTGTTCTGAAACTTTGATGTTGTAATAAACTCCATATGAAATATTTTTTAATTCTTGTCTGTGTACCATCACCGTGTTTGTGCTGTTGATCAGTTGTGTCCAATATGTTTAAAACATACACACACTGGTTCTTTCTTCTAAATCATCATGGACCTCTATTGTCATGTATTTCAGTCAGTTCAGTGGCCGAGGAATTAGTTAAATTTTTTCAAATTATCTTTGAGTGGAAACTTTTACAGGTCTTTTTAGCATCAACAGCAACATGTTAGTCCTCCAGGATACGGCGACTGATCCATTCTGCTAGTTTCATTTGTGATTTATTTATTGAGATATATTATTATTTCATTAGTGCATTCAACCATGGAGATATTACCCCAAAAATGCAATAATCATATCAATCAATATTTAATTCATATATTTACAACACATTGCTTTAACGTTTTTTTTTCATCATTTAAAATATGTAAAACATTTTATTTTGCATCAAAGCGTAACAAAAGACAGGGATGAAGACACTTTTCAAACAAAGTACCCAACTACTTTATCATTAGTTAGTGTCTGAATTACAATTCTGATTCATTCTGAATCAATTGTGATTATAGTTACATAGAATTGTGTGTCTACCACAAAATAGATGTGAGACGTCTGAAACTGAACTACACTAAAAACCAGAGTCTGCAGTCATGCTCGAAGCTCTGTGACGGCATTTGAGCTAAACACTGACATTAGTATTTCTGAGTTTTTCTGGTTTCGTAAATATATATTTTTTAAAGCTAATTCTTGGTATTATCTTTATCCTTGATGTTTTGAGATGTCGTCGTCCCCCCCCCCCCCCCCCCATCACCAGTGGACCAACATTAGCTGAGTGACTTGGGAGAGACTGGACCCGGGACCTCTACTCCGGGTCACACAGCCGGGCGCTGCCTGCGACCCACAGCCCGGCGTAGAGCGGCTCTGTGAACGTGGTCTCGAATCTGTGCATCAGCTGCAGCTGCCTCGTGTCACAAACGCAGTAGTAGGTCAGAACACCTGCCTTGTGATCCAGGTACACGCCGACTCTGGACGACTGAGGCTCCGGCACCGTGGTCTCCTCGTCGTTGTGTCTGAAACATTTGGAGTTTCTGTCCAAGTCTAAACTCCAGGACTTGTCGTTGCAGCCGAAAGCACACTCCATGTAATAATCTGATCTGCCGAGATCTTTGTACGCCACTGCTATTTCAGCGGACCCCTCGAACTCGACCTCCCAGTAACAACGTCCTGTCAGGCCCTCGGTGCACAGCACCTGGAAGAGGTGAGAAAACCTGTCCGGGTGCTCAGGATACGTCTGGACCATGTCCGTGAGTTGGGCCTTCCTGTTGCCCTCAGACAGAAGCAGCTCCCTGTATGCTGTGTTCGGGTCCAGAGTGAGGTGACGGTAATCTGTAGGGGGACGACAGATCGTGGAACAGATGGATCTTTTCATTTATACACCTCGTGCCAATGTGTGGCAGTGTTTGACCTCAGGAGTACAGCAGTACTCAACTGGGATAATGGGGGAACCTGCTCCCAAACAGCTTTCCCACCAGATTGCTGTGTTTGAAGGACTAGGCTCACATTTTTTGGGGAATATACTTTTGGTTGTATTTTTCGTTTTTGCTGAGAGTTAGATGGGATGAATGATATCACTCTCATATTTGGTCGGTTAGCATATCTTGGCATAAAGACTCCAAAGGTAACAAATTATTGGCTTCCACACATCCTAAAGAGTGCGCAGAAAATTCACTGTGTTTGGTTTTAATGCAGATTTTATTTTTTAAAGACTCACATGTTAAGAGGTCCACTCTGGTCTGAGGTTCATCTGCTAGTTTAACAATACACACACACACACACACACACACACACAAATAAACATGTGAACTGCAAAAATTCTGAATCTCATTTTAAAAATAGTTTAGTGACCATTTAAGATGTATTTTCAAAAAATAATCATAAAAGAATGAAATGGAAACATCAGTTGAATTCAAACAATAGGGTGTGTGTGTGTGTGTGTGTGTGTGTGTGTGTGTGTGTGTTTGCTGTGCACCAGGATTCGTGGTGTTGGACACAGGACAGGGGGGAGGAACTTGCTGGTCATGTTCGGGAGCCTGTAACAAACACATTTACATTTTTTCCAGGTATGTAAGTGCCGCTCTTAGTGACAGGAAATTGTCACAAATGTCATCATTAATAAGCCTTTTATTGATGTATAAATATAGTACATAAAAAAAGGGTGACGACGTCAGAAAAAAAATCATGTGCTATGAATCTCATATCTGTTATATCTGTGAAAATTAATCTCTGTGAAAATGAAAAACTTATTAACACAGGTATCAAGCCTATTTGGATGATGCCACTGAACTGCCACTGTGACAGTCTGGGCCAAACAAATATGTATTTCTTGTAGATTCTCTGGATTTTTTTGTATACTCTCAAAGTATTGAAAGAAACGGTTATTAAGTGCCCCTTTATATTCCCTTCAATAAATAACTTCCCATGACTGTAATTCAAAATTAAAGGTCACATTTTTTTTACTTGGACTTTAGAGCCCTCTGCTGAGCGGACAAAATGTTGATGCATTGTTTTATGGTTTTCCTTACACTGTAATAATGTTGAGAGTAATAATGTTGACGTCTTAATTATATTTTATAGTTCAATCCATAACAATTTTAGGTCTTTATACGTGTCTACAAATCTTGGTTTGAGCAACTATAAGGAAACCCAAAGCTACATTTGATGTTGGCACAGATAACCAGAATCAGAATCAGTTTTATTGCCAGGTAGGTAACACGTTACATACGAGAAATATTTTTTTGTTGGTGCTTTAAGGTGCATGTAGCAGTCAACATATATACACAGAATTAGAAAAAGAATATAGAATAAAATAAAATGAAATAAAATTAAATGTACACTATTTACAATAAATTTACAATAAATATCGGGGTCACAGATGATGACTGGTTGAATGTGAGTGTGGTGCTTTACGTTAATTACGTTAATTTGAGTTTTAAGCAATAATGTGTAATATTCATTGTAGATACACATTTATCACGCAAACAATTTTACATGTTATTAGTTGGATAATATCAGATGAATCGTTCTGGGTGTGGACACACACACACACACACACACACACACACACACACACGAATTTCTTTCTTTTTTACCATTGGCAGTGATCACGGCTCCGTCCGTTCCGTGAGTATCGGTGAAGTCTGCGTGGACCGGGATGTTTTTAAATAAAAATAAATCTGTCTTTAAGATATTAGCCAGCTCTTCAGTCTTGACTCACCTCACTTCGCCCCAGGAAGAGACGCACAACTGTACAAACTTTTTTAACCAGCAGGGGGCGGGGTGACGTAGACAGCGTGCGACGCGAAGCCCTCGGCGACTCTGGGCATAATAGTCTACCCCCGATGTCATCGATCGGAGCGCTCCACCCCCAACCGCATCCTAGCCAGACTATAGATAACACCTATTCAACAAGACATATAACTAAGTAACAAACAGTGACGTTTTAAGCGGAATAACCGCCTCGCTAATTGTCTCCTGGGGCTAAAACGTGCCGCTTGATGGTTTTCGCTCGGCATCTATTGCTCAGGTCTGCGCTTCGTTTGTCATTGAGTCGTCGCGGTGTGAGTGAGCATCATGTCCGAAGTCGCAGGTACGAAAAGTTTATCAAACCGCGTGGTTCGCTCCATTAACTTGTAGTTAGCGCGATAGTAAAAAACAACAACAACAACAACATCCACGATGTTGACGTCTGCCGCCTGTTTGTGCGTCCGAAACGGGGGGAGAATATCGGCCCCCGTCGCCAGGTTGTCCCTCGGCCCGGCGGCGAACGCACCCAGGTGTCTGAGTCTGACGTGGGCCCGGAACGTGTCTCAGCGGCAGCGGTCACCCGGGCTCCGCACGCCGACTCCCCGGTGCCTGTCGCGGGGAGCGACCCTCCGGTCCGTGTCCCTGTCGGCCGCCTTGCCGCGCCACGTGGACCCCCGTGCGGCGGCTCCCCGGGTCCCCGAGGAGGGAGACAGGGAGAGATTCGGCTCCCTCTCCGGCGACATCTCCTCCAGGAGGTCGTTCAGGAAGAGCGGCCCCGACCTCCGGGACCTGCGGCACAGGGAGGACGAGGAGGAGGGTGAGGAGGTGGTGGCCGAGGAGGGGGAGGAGGCTCTCATGAGGAGGCCCGGGAGGAGGAACACGCCGTACTGGTACCACCTGCAGTGCAGGAAGTTGATCAAAGACAACAAGGTGAGTCTGGTTATTATTAGTATTATTATTATTATTATTAGATTATTATTTCTTCACATTAGTGTCATTAAGCTGTCGCTTTTGTCCAAAGCGACTTACAATAAGTGCATTCAACCTTGAAGATATTACACCCAATGCACCCAAAAAAGTGCATTAATCATATCAATCAATATTGAATTCAAACTTTTACAACACATTGCTTGAAAGTTGTTCCCCCCCCAAAAAACCCCCCATTTAAAATAAGATGTAAAAACATCTTATTTTGCATCAAAGCGTAACAAAAGACAGAGATGAATACACTTTTGAAAGAAAGTCAAAGACAACAAGGGGAGTCGGGTTGAACTGTAACGCCTCTGTCTTGTTTTCTTTTTGTGTTTGTGTGTGAACTGTTGTTGTTGTTGTCGTTGTCGTTGTCGTTGTCGTCTTGCAGCTGCAGGAGGCTCTGGATCTGTTCAGCAGGGACATGCTGCGGGTGGAGAGGCTGCAGCCGGAGGAGTACAACTACACGGTGCTGATAGGAGGCTGCGGTCGAGCTGGACGACTGAAACAGGCCTTCAGACTCTACAACGATGTGGGGACATTTCTCTCTTTTATTTTTAACATCACGTTCACAAGTTCATTTAGCATTTTCATCGACACGTCAAAATTATTTCATACATATATATTTCAGTACCGGGCAGAGTGTGTACTACTGTCACACTGTCCAGTTTAAAAAAAAAATTGAACTTATTGATTCAACTTGAAGGTGATTCAAGATTTTCGTGCTGTTGAGCCCGACCGATATGTATATTTGGGGGCAGATATCTATACTAGGGAGTGAAATGGAAAAATTGATGTAGTGGATGCTGATTCAGGAAGATGGAAACCGTGGATATCTTAAGCAGAAGTATTTATTATAAGAGCTCAATATTGAGGAGCCTTCCGGTTCGCTACACAGATCAACAGGTTCACAGTGTTCGGCGTCCCAAGACAGTCTGCCCATCCCCGGTCTCTGTAGTGTATTTAGCTTTGAGTAATGTCATCATCTCCCCGCGACTATGACACCTCGAGAGAGACTTCCGCTGCTCAATGATTGTTTCGGCTGCCATAGATGACATGACCTTGCTTGGTGCCTGAGAAGACTCGTCTTAAGAGATTCTCAGGGAGAATAGACGAAAATTCCTCAACAGGGATTACTAGATTCCCAATAAAGATACATCGACCGATATATATAGTTGTATATGTATGTATGTATGTATGTATGATTCTAAGATGTCGTTGACAAACCTCTTTGACAGGAAATGTCAATGAAGCTTGACATCTTAGTTTAACCTTAAACTTTATCCTAAAGAAACAAATAAAATTGATAACCAAATAAATAGAACTTGAATTAAGAAAAAACAATTTGACCTAAAATGTAAACATTATGCACATTTTAAGGCTCGTATCATTTGGCCAATAATATCGGCCAGGCTCTTAACACATTGGCCGATACCGATATGTCAGTGAAGGGCTACTATCGGCCGATATTATCGGCCACCCGATATATCTATATATAGTTATTTAAATCAGAAGCAGTTAATTTCTGTTCCTTGATATTTTGGTTTGAAGCAGATGCACATTTTATTAATGTGATGGCATTAATTTTTCTTTTTTATGGATCTAATTAAGTCTGAGTTTCTGAAATGTGATGCATTGTGTTCATTTCAGTTTCCTAGTTTTAGTTTTAGCTTTTGTACTTGTTTGTGTGTATTTTTCCAGATGAAGAAGCGAGGTCTCGATGGCGTAGACGCGACCTACACCGCACTGTTCAACGCATGCGCCGAGTCGCCTTTGAAACAGGCCGGTCTTCAGCAAGCGTTGGTCTTGGAGCAAGAACTCCTACGCAAAAACATCCCCCTCAGCACCATCACGTACCAAGCTCTCCTCAAGACGCACGCCTTCACCAACAACCTCCAGGCCTGTATTCACACGCTCAGGGTACGACGATTTGTATCGCGCGGAAAAGGGATCGATTCCTTTGGATTGTGTGAGATTTCTGTTATAATACATGGGGTTTGTGTATGTTTTGTAGGAGATGCTGGAGAAGGGACATGTTTTGACCCAGAAGACATTTCACTACCTGCTGATGGGCTGCTTGAAGGACAAAGACAACGGCTTCAGACTGGCTCTACAGGTACGTACGTGCTCAAAGGAACCTGCAAATGTGTATATAAGAGTTATATTTCTTATCAACTTATCGATTAATCCTCCAAATTTTGATTCAGGCGACGACACAGTAAAGCTGTCACTTACCTCTGTTATTGTTTCAAATCACTATCTCGTACTTATACAGACATCTGACAACAAGTGTTGTCACACGCCACCTGAGAAGACGATGACAAAGAAGAGACATTATATAATTCTGTTGCTAAGATGTTTTCAGTCTGGACTCTTTTAAAAAAAGGGTGTGACACATTTTGCGTAAAAAAAATTTCACGTAGTTTGACTCTTGGTTTTCGTTTCAGGTTTGGCGCCAGATGTTGAAGTCAGGGATTCGTCCAGACTCCAAGAACTACAACCTGCTCTTGAGAACTGCAAGGGATTGTGGGATTGGGGATCCTGCCCTGGCCTCCAGTGTTCTGCTCAGTCCGGAGTGGGGGAGCCGGAAAGTGACGGGCCGTGTGTCAAATGTCAAGTCAGAGTCCGGAAGCAAGGCTGTTACAGACATTGAGCTTTTGGAGAAGCAGTTGTTTATCGAACCTGATTCACACAGAGACAGGGAGGAGTCCAATAGCAGGCAAGAGTCCACCCAGCTGATCCCGGTGACACAAATGGAAAATGCGTCGCTGCCAGTTGACTTTGTGAATTCCCCCGCTCCTAACCTGCTGGATGTTTTTGAGGGGAGGAAGGGCGACGTGGTCTCCCTCGGCACTGTGGACAAAGCATCCGATAGGCTCGCCCTGATCGGAGGAGCTGAAGGTTTTCTGGAGAAGTTGGCCGCTAAAGGACTCAGTCCGGACCTCAAAACTCTGACGCTGTTGGCCGACATGATGGAGTCGAGCTACGAGTCTCTGCAGATGCTGCTTAGGGCGGCCAAGCAGCATCAAGTGAAGCTCGACGTCGGCTTTTTTAACTCTGCGATTCGCAGATCAGCCAGAGCTGGTGACTTGGAGGCGGCAAAGGTACAGTCACGTGCACATGTTGTGCTTTCTATTGTTGTGAGGACATCAGCCCATTAACGTAACCCCAGATCAAATAGAGAAATATTTTTTACCGTAACCCTAAAACCACCTTTCTCCAGTTTTTCCAGAACTTTGCAGTTTAAAGATTTGCCAAATTCAATAAAAAATCGACATTATGATATTGATTATTATCATATGAGAACATTCTGCCAAACAATATGTGATATGTTTCATAAACAGCCATGGAAATGGTGCATTATGAAATCAAACAACTGGGGGAAAAAAAGGCAATTTCTAATGAAATCTTTTGATAGCGTCAAACCTCTGTTATTGTGAACAGAAGCAGGATTAACAGGTGAATCCACAAAGTCAAGGTTTATATTTTATCCCTATTTAATTATATGCTAATTTATATCATCATATCTCCTTTTTTTAAATTCCATTTTGAGTGTTTGGGGTCGCCATAGAGACTCTGCATGTGAAGTTCACATGGGTAATCTCAAGTCTTGGTGAATTTAACCCAAACTAATATCTGCAGGGCACACACGACATACAAAAGAACTCTGTGAGAAAACGTGGTGATGTTTCTAAGTGTATGTGCTGGTTTTTGATTTGTCGTTTTCTCTTTGCAGGGTGTATTGACTGTGATGCGACAGCGCAATGTAAGCGTGGATGTGAAGACATTCGGAAGCCTCGCGTTAGGCTGTGAGCGACAGAGCGACTGTCTGCAGCTGCTAAAGGACATGGAGGTGATGAATATAGAGAAAATGCTGTGTATTGTGTGCATTAATTGATGAATCATAACATATTACAATGATCTAAGTGTTCATATTGGCTTTCTGTCCTCATGTCTGGCTCTTTTGTGTTTTTCCGCAGGAGGCAGGACTCCGGCCTAACGTCCACGTGTTCTCTGCTTTGATTGGCCAAGCGACTCGGCGGCTGGATTACGTGTACCTTAAAACAATCCTCAAAAGTATGAGCAGCTTGAGAGTGTGGCCTAACAAGATCATCATCCAACAGCTGGAGTTTGCTTCACAGTATCCTCCAAACTACAACCAGGTGAGTGTACGAACTGGACATGACGGCACACGGGTCCGTGTAGATTCTAATCTCAAACGCAGAATGACACGCAGACTGTCTTGTAATGTTCATGGCCAAAACTTAGGGACTGAATTAATTAAACCAGGTGTCCCAAATAATAAAAGTATTTAACTCACTCTGTCACTGTCTGAATATAATCTGCAACACAGGGCATCCTGACCCAGCAACATGTGCTTCTGGCTCGACAAGGCGCCTGAGCTGAAGACTAAACAGTGACTTTCTTCCTTTCTGTTTTCTTCTCTCAATCCCAGTACAAGTCCAGGAACAACTACCTGGTCCAGATTGATGGTTTTCGTGGTTTCTACCAGCAGTGGCTGAGATTCATGCCTGCTCAGGATGACGAGGGTGAACAGGTAGAACTGCAAACTGAAACGGACGCTGCAGAGGACCTGAAAACGGACGTTTCAGATGAACTGACGCAGGCACAGAGGAACCAGAGAGCAGCAGCCAGGAGATTTGGTTCTCACAAAAAGGACAAGACCAGCATCACTGCTCCGTAACGGCACTACATGTTTCTGAATTCTCTCCTTGGTCTTCTGGTTGTCTAAGACTGAGTGTACCCTCATGTACGTTCCATCAGTTAACTTTGTGCGATTTCTTTTTACACAAAAAAATCAAAGATATTGTTATTTATGTGGCAATAAAAGTCCATTTCAAGTTTCAATCCAGGATTCTTGAAAATGTAAACCTCATCTTGGATGTCTTGTTTTATTTTGGAACATTTATTTTGTTCACTTGTACAAAAAGAAAAGAGAAAAAAAGTTTGGTTGGTTGTCAAAAATGTGCACAAAAAGGTTTCTTAAAAAAACAAAGATGTTCTCAGCAATTTAAGTAGAAACTAAAAAAAATATTAATAGGTGATGTGGAATAACAAATCTTCATTTTAATCGAATTACTGAAAATTATTATTTCTCTGATCAATTAAACAGAGAAAATGGTGGATCTTGTGGACATTACCGATGGTTCAGAATGAACTCTTTCAAAAAACAGACCACAGCTCTTTACTGATCCACTGTGGCTGATTTGTGTAACTGTTAAAATAGTTACTGACTGACATAAAAATTGTGTGTGGTACTACTGCTGGACCACACTTGGTCACAGTGTAGAAGTCAGCATTCAAGAGAAAAAATAAGATAACGTTTATTAATCCTTTGTAAAAAAATTTTTTTTTTAAAATTAGGCATTTAAGCAACATAAGAAAGATGCCACATACAACATATGCAAAAGGTTTGAACAAGCAGAGAAAAACTGTCGGGAGACTGGTCATGAATCAATATTTTGATATTCTATAAAAACATATTAAATTCACATATAATAAATATATATTTAGCCATTAATTTGCCTTAATGTATTTTACCTGAGTTCCACTCCAGTCTTGTAGGTAGCACTAATTCGCCTACACGTCAGTGTGTGTCACTCGCCAATAAAGACGACGAAGAAGAAAACTCCTCACTTCCGGTGCCATTAGATTTGAGAACCCCCCGCGCGAAAAAAAGAAAAATAACACTTCTTCTCGTTACGCGACATTAAAGGTAAGAGAAACACTGTCGCTCACGGAACTAACACAAACATTTGAACATGTTTTAATAAGGTCTACGATACTTTGCCGTAAAAAAAGCGAGACGTAAATACTTTCACTCCTGACACGAGCGATGACCGCACTGAACTTTGTGTTTCCTGACTTGCTGGAAGCTAATAGCTAACTCATTAAAAGTAAGGCAAAAAAAGGGTGAAAGTTATGGGATTTGGTTTGAGCGGGGCAGGAACGTTAAGGCTGACCGACAGATTCGTGACAAAGGGATAAACCTCCCAGAATGTAAACATAGGTGGAGGAATAATATTCACTCATTCGACTTCAAAACTTGGGTTTATTGGTGAGGACTCACTGCACCAGTCCTCACAGATCATACCAAACCATGTCTGCATGTGTGACGCGTTCAAAGACCAGACTGACAACTTGCATAAACAAATAAATAGATAGATATATACATAGGTAAATGTACTGTATTGATCCCAAACTGGGAACACAACAAACCTTTCAAAATATAAGAAATTCAAATATAAGATTCACAAAGCTATGCAATGATAGGGAATATAAATATAAAGGGATGTACATAAAATAGTGCAAGTATTTGGAATTTGTTACCGGCAACGTGCAGAAGAACATGGTTACATGAAGGAGGCACTTGTGATATTTGGTGTGTACTGTTTGTTTACATATCTATGTGTTGATTATTTCTTTTTCTTTTCCCCTTGTTTTTCGGCCCTAGACATTTCTGATGTGTACGACGGGGGACAATGGAGAAATAATCATCCTAAGTGATGATGACGACGACGATCAGGACATATTGTTTAATGACTCCTCAGTTCTCATTGTGGAGGTGGAGGACGTGAAGAAGAGTGGTGAGAAGAAGAGCGTTTACCTTATTCACCTGATGTGTCAGATCGGAGGTTATAGGTAGTCACCGGCTGCTCTTCTCCTCCTCCTCCTCCTCCTCCTCCTCCTCTTCCTCCTCCTCCTCCTCCTCCTGTGTTTCAGATTTCGTTTTGCCTCAAAGCGCTCTGGATGAAGACCTGGTCGTCACATTCTCCCGCCGGCCTGAGGTGCTGCCTCACGCGCGCTACGACTGTGCCATGCATCCCTTCACGTGAGCAAATTGCCACGCGCACACACACACACACACACACACACACACACACACACACACACACACACACACACATTTTGTGAAAATACTGCCCTCCAGTGGGAGGTGATCACACTGCTTCTCCTCCGTCCTGCTCAGGGCTGCAGATTGTGAGGTCGGCACTCCGGTGGCCGGAAACCAGCTCATTTGCGATCAGTGCTTCTGCTACATCTGCGACAAGCTGGCGTCAGCGGTATGTGGTGATGTGGTTCTGTACAGATGTACTCACAGTCTGGAATAATGCCTTACACAAACACATACACACTTCTAAAATAAGAAAAGGGGGTAATTATTCTCCATTCCCACATAATGTCAGTTTTGTCAAATTCACTATCAACCATCATTATAAGACGCCAATCGGACAGGGAAGCATTTTACCAGACATATGGTCGCATCCTCCTTAACACTTTGCTCTGGACTCTACCATCTTCCTTCATAAACATTGAGGCGGGGGACAACAGCTTCATTGGCAGCGACACGTGTAGAGCTACAACAGTTAATAGATTACTAAATTAATCGCCAACTATTTGATAATTGATTCATCCGTTAGTTTTTATGAAAAAAAATGTCAAAATTCTCAGATTTCTGGTTCTTAAATGACAATATTTTCTGGGTTCTTTGCTCCTCTATGACAGTAAACTAAATATATTTGGTGTGTGGACAAAATAAAACATCATGTTGGAGTTTTTGGAAACACAACATTTTTCACAATTTTATGAACCTAACAATTAATCGAGAAAATAATCAACAGATTAATCGATTACGAAATTGATCGTTAGTTAAAGCCCTCAACACATGTACATGTCATGTGTGGCCTGATCGGCTATGGCTTCGCAAACAGAGCAGCTTAGTTTAGAACGCACACAGAGGAAATGTGACCTCATTCTATGCTCAGAGCGGCTTTACGCCGTTTTTTTTTTGATGCAACGTTAATGATATATTTTATTCACATTGCCGTTTGTGTGTGTGTGTGTGTGTGTGTGTGTGTGTGTGTGTGTGTGTGTGTGTGTGTGTGTGTGTGTGTGTGTGTGTGTGTGTGTGTGTGTGTGTGTGTGTGTGTGTGTGTGTGTGTGTGTGTGTGTGTGTGTGTGTGTGTGTGTGTGTGTGTTCTTTCCTTCAGTGTGAAATGTGGTGTCAGAGCGGCGTGTGTCACTGCAACAGCCACAAACGGAGCGACTTCTGGAATAACCAAAGAAGCAGCGCACTGCTGGGAGGACTGAAGACCTTCAACCTCACACTGTCCGAAATAGACGCCCACCTCCGACATGCAGGTACACACGCACGCACACACATACACACACACACACACACAAAGAGACGGGCTCAGACTTAAAAACTTGTTGTTTGGCTGTAGTAATTACATGTCATTTCACGGCACGTGGATTTGTCTTCCTCTTGGTTCAGAGACGATGCTGCAGCGCTTCAGGCATGAGGTCTGTGCGGAGTTCTTAACCTTCCTGAAAGGAAAGATGTTACAGCAAGACGGTCTGAACCTACCAAACCAACAAGGCCTCGTCTACGAGTGAGTCACACAGCAGAGCTGGTTTAATTTCTTTATTAATTTGTTTTTCAAATGGGTTTACAACAAACAAGTGCAGAAGCTAAAGAAAAGATACACCTCCATACATAGTGGATGTGCAAAACAACCAAATGAGAGCACTCACCTTCTCCTTAGACATGTGAAACATTACTGATGCCAAATTTAAACATTCAGATTGTCTGTTTTTTTTCTTCTTATTCTTCTTCTCAGTTACACCCACGTTTATGAGTTTGTGTCATCGTTCCTGAACAAAGCAGACGACCAGGATGCCAGAGCTGCTGCCGTCATGAGACTGGGAGCTGCCGAACAATTTATTGGACATTTTCAACCCTCATGGTGCTCACACGCACGCACTTACACACAGAAAGAAGTATTTTCTACTTTAGATCTACTTCAATTTTGAATTTGTTGTGTATTAAGTTTTTTTGATCTTTATGTTTCTCTGCAGGAGTTACATCTCTCCCATGGCCAATGCTAATGAGGCTAAAGTGATGTTACTCCAGAGGTAAACACACTCACACATACACACACACGCACAATGTCTTTTGTTGTATCTGTAATTAATTCACTTGGATATTTACCATCTGTGTTCATGTGTATCTGTGTGTGTGTGGTTTTCTTTCAGGGTTGTAGCGTCAGTGCAGAGACAGATGGTGATGGCGGATTTTACTTCAGATTTCATCCAAAAACTGCAGGATTTTTACAAGAGGTTCTGTTTTCCGTCCGAGCTGAAGAGCATGAGGAACTGGTGCGTGTGTTCGGATGTCGCCCAGACAAAACTGTCCATTTCATTTAGCACATTTAAACCTTTTTGTGTTTTTTCTATAACTTCTTGTGTGTGTGTATGTGTGTGCGCGTGTGCAGCCTGTGTGTGCGTCCCTGGGATGACGTCCTGCTGGTGTCTGTGCTGAAGGGACAGAATGTGTCGGGCTTCCGCAAAGACAAAGGCAAGAAGGACATCCTGTTAGAACAGATTTCTATAGTTCTACTGAGATCAGAGCTGCTGCAGCGACAGCACAGGTACAGGGTCACTCTTTCACACTACACACACACACATACAAACACACACACACACACTCACTCACTCGGCCTTCAAAACTAAACTTGGCTGTGTCATGTCTGCAGGTACAGGGAGTTGTGTCGCTACCTACGAGTCGTCCAGACTGATGATTCCAAACTGTGAGTGTCTAAAACCTGAACAACCACGAATACTTTTTCTGTAGAATGAATGAATTTTGTGCTTAATTACATCCATATTTACTAAAGATGATCTTTTGAGTAGCAATATCTCTCTTCTGATAGTCATATTTGTGTTACGTCTCGACTTAGTGACCGATAACGAGCAGAGATTTTAAATTTTATGAGATTTGATGATGTATTTCTCTGCACAAACTAAGATTTTTTTTCTATAATACCTTAAATATTTCCCTGAAAAATGTTAATAATACAATTTTGTTTTATATTCAACTGATCATTGTTTGAATGGTTAATTTGTCCCCCCCCCCAAAAAGCTAATTAGATCCACAGCAATAAGTCAAGCATCAGACCAATAATCTATTTTGATAATAATATCGTTATAATGCTGGTGTTTTTTGTGTTTCCATGTTCCAGCTTGTTTTTCTTCGTCTTACGTGAGTGAAATGTGCTTAAGCTACAAACATTAATTGATTAACCAGTCGACAAGAAATTAATCATCATCCTCTATTTTGATAATCGATTAATGGTTTTACATTTTTTTAGGGCTGCAACTATGTATACATTTTTTTAGTGTTTATTTATTAAGGTTTATTTGAAGACAACATTCTTCTTATTTTTTTTTTTTTTTTTTAACTGTTGCTTGAACGAAGTAAGATATCTAAGATCATGATGATGGACTTCAGGAACTTTTGATAAAAAAGAATTATATTTGCTGACATTTTTTTACAGATCAAATGATTAGTCGAATGAATTGGAAAAAAAAAAGGTTTCAGCACTAATATGCACATTTAAATCTATAAAATGAACAGATTCATTGATAATCCAAATGAGTAAATTGATGTTGTTCAAAAAGTTGAATATTTAAATTCTTACCATCTTTTGAAAATAAAATCCTCTGCATATATATATATATATATATATATATTTAAGAGATGATTGGTGACGTCATGTTGTTGACTTCATGTCCCTGCAGCTTCCAGCCGCTTCAAGACCTTATCCCGTTCTTCATGTGCCTGGGGGGAGACGTCATGTCGGCCTGCAACAGTCTGTGCCCCTCGGCGAACGCCCCGGCCTCTCGCTTCAGCCCGCTCCTCTTCCTCTTTTATCTCCGCCTCTTTGAAACGGCGACGGCACCAAAACTGGTGGTCAGTCAGCCGGCAGAGCTCTGCTCTTCTGACGCCTCGTGGGAGCCGATCAAAGGTCAGACCCAAGATATTTCACAACATCAGCATTTTTAACTTAAAAAATAAATATATATATATATATATATATATATATATATATATATTATCCTTGGAGAAGACGTCAAACTCTGTCTTCTCTACAGATGCTTTTCCTCTGAAGCGTGCTGAGCTGGTCAAATTTGCTCTCCGGGTTCAGAGATGCTGCTCTGCCGTCTTCACTGATGTAAGTCTTCAACACTCGTCATCGCTGTTCACTTCTTCGTTTTGATGCAAACCCCAATTTTTTCACAGCAAAACCACAGACTTTTGTAGCTTCCTCTGCTCTGTGCAGGGGGGAGATTAAAGAGTCTGTTTAAAAACGGACGGAACATCACTGCACAGTAAACATCAGAATTGCCATGAAAAGTAATTGGAAAATCTAACTTTGATTTTGTTTACAATTTGCATGCGTCTACAGTTGCAGTGCCTTTTATTTTGTCTTTATTTTCATTCGAACCAACCGAGTTTCCCCACGTGTACGAACGCTGCTGCTGCTGCATAAAAATATTAATATTGTCTGACCATATGTGTACCTTCCTGTTTTCCTTGTCCAGTCTCAGTGTTGGACCCGTTTACTCACAGTTGTCAACAACACACCTTGTAGCTCACTCGCCGCTTTCACAGCACCGAACCCACAATTTCTACACGTACGTATTTTTCTAGTTTTATTTAAGGCTCATTTTTTTAGGAATACATTTCCTTTTTTTTAAGGGTTGTTGCTGTTGTTGTTGTTGTTGTTGTTGTTGTTGTTGTTCTCACTCTCAATCTTCTGTCCTCTGTGTCTCGACTTCAGGAAGCGAAGGATGTTGTGAATTCGATACTGCTCAAGGAGCAGGGGATAAACATACAGATCCCCCGTTTCTTCCTGGAGGTGAGTGTGAGCAGATGCACGTACCAAGTGAGCTTTCAAAATTAAACTGTGAATAAATGTGTGGGGTTTTTTGTTTTTGTTTTTTCTAGGTTTACCCAGATCAGGCCTTGTTGTTGTTGGTGACGGGGGCGTTAGGTTTGAGAATCCTCAGCGCTGCTCTGACTCCAGCTCTCCCCGTACTCAACACCTTTCAGGTATATTTCCCTTTCCATCTTTCGACGTCCCGTTCCTGTTTGAAGGTGACGAGTCAGATGTTTCGGTCCGCACACAGTTTTCATGTCCTCACATTTTAATCATAGAAAACAAATGGTATCACACACAGGGGTGTAGAACCAAATTCTGGGCCCTATACATAAGCAGTCTCTGTGGCCCCCCCGCAGCTATGATGCTGATTCATTTATGATACTGTGTTCTAATAGTAACTAGCTAACTCCTACTGTATTCAGGTAGTAAAAGTTACAGTTAGCCAGCTAGCAATCTCCTAGCTCACTGTTGATTCATTTCTTTTGAAAGAATTTTTTTTTTGTTTGTTGAGAAACTAAGATGAAACTTGAAATATTTTTTCACTTTCAAGCTTCATGACCTGTAGGACTGCAGTGATTTAACATCAGCACGACCTGTTGTGGACTCGTGCAGTAGCCATGCTACTCCTCCTCCTTACTACTCCTCCTTGAAAGTCTATATATCTTATAAAATTCAGCCCTGAAATATTTTGAACTTCTATATGGAGGTTAACTCAAATTTCTGCAGGTTAGCTTAAATTGCTGAGAAAGTAGGCAGGCATGTATATGCATTTAACTTCTGCCTGAGTCTGTTCAGTCTTGACTAGACCAGACTTTGTTTTCACTGTCTTTATTATTTATACTTATTGTCCTATGTGTGGTTGAATGAAATTAAATTCAAAATAGATTAACTCTATGGATAAGACTTAGATTTGTTGTGACAAATGCCACACAGTATATATACTTTAAAAACAAAAGTAATTTCACCTGCTATGGATGAAATATCTTAGGCTTATAGAAGCAACTGTGTGTCATTATCCGTTTTTTAATTTTTTTTGTAATAATGTCTTGATGAGCTGCGAAACTGCCGACGAGGATCTGAATGTTTTCCGTGTCTCTGTGTCCCAGGAGAACGTGTGGGCTCTCTGGTGGCTGTGGGACAGTTTGTCCTGCGACGCAGAACGTCTCAACTCCTTCCTACAGGAGATCACACAGGAGGTGGAGAACACAACAGGTGTGTGTGTGTGTGTGTGGGGCATCCAAGTTCTAAACTCTCAGTGGTCAAATCATGAGATATAGGGAGGCTGCACTCGTATTAAACTATTTAAACTATATTTAGGTCATCAGCATGAAATTCATGGGAAAAGAAATTAAACCCAAACTATTTATTGGTAACTTGTGGCAAAATGTCCATCAATAACAAATGCTTTCACATCCAGTCGCAAATTTTGACTGATGCTCTGATATATTGGAAATGACACTTAAAGGTGACATAATATGCTCATATTCAGGTTCATACTTTTAATTTGGGTGACCACTTGGAAAGGTTTACATGCTCTAATGTTCAGAAAAGGCATCAGTGTTTTCATACTGCCCATTCCTACAGGTCATCTCTTCACCCTCTGTCTAAAAAGACTGGATTTAATTTAGCCCCGCCCCCTCCCGATAAACCCCAGTCTGCTCTGATTGGCCAGCTGGCCTCGTCTGTTGTGATAGGTCAACCGGTTTCAGAACGTGTAGGTGTGTGTAGGAAACTTCACGCCCCTTCACCAGAAAAGTGGAGATTCTCAGATTGTAGGCGGGGTTACCCCCGAAAGATTCAGACTGTGACATCACAGTGGGAGAGAGCTCTGAACCCGTTGTTCAGAGTCAGGTTTTAGGGTTTAGCCAGCTCACAAAAAGTATTTTTTATGAAGAAAAAAAAGTCAAAATTCTCTTCAATGTGAATATATTCTGGTTTCTTCTCTCCTCTGTGACAGTAAACAGAATATCTTTGGTGCGTGGACAAAACAAAAAAATTACCTTTTGGTTTCGGCCGACATTTTTCACCATTTTATGGACCAAACAACTAAACGATTAATCGAGAAAAATAATCGACAGATTGACCGATTATGAAAATAATCGTTAGTTGCAGCCCTAAACTTTTGCAACCGATAACATTAGAGACACAATCTCCATCTTCTTCGGCTCGACCAGTCATTCGTCATCTTATGGTATAAATGCCGTCACGATGACCTCATTATGAAATGGCATTGTTTAAAAAAATTGAAACAAACCAGTAACCGTCGCCTGGTTGGGACGTGTACAGTAGACACACGCATCACATGCGCCCCCGTGATGCTTTTCATTCATTCTGTCGATGAAGATGAAACAAGGTTTTTGTGCAGAAGCAGCTGCTTAACACGCCGTCTCTGTGTTTCTGTTTCTGACAGATGGGGATAATTCATTACACTTCCTCCGCTCTGTCATACCCACTCTGTTCTCTTCAGCAGAGAACTGGGATCAGTGAGTCACATCAATTTCTTATTGCTGCAACAAAAGCACTAAAGCATTTCCAGCTGTAGAGATTTTTTTACTTTGCCTTTGACACTGGATTTTAAAAAGTCGTAAGAGGCTGTAGATCTGATCTGTTGCCTTCTTTTCCCCCCATGTCCTCTCCTGGTGTGGTGGTGATCAGCACCTACTGTAAGTTGCGCTGTCTGTCACGTGTGGTGAACGATCCTTCACTGTGGATCTCGCCTGCTGTGGTGTCGATGTTGACGTCCGGTGTCTTTTCCCTCCTGCAGGCAGTCCGGCAGCTGTTAACCTCTACTCCCCACAAGCCAAGGCGCCGTCACAGTGTCAGCTGTAAGTCCCTCAACTCTCGTCCATTGATCATTTCCTCCCCAATCAGAATCCACTTTAAATGAAAAATATGTACCGTCTGCTTTATTTTTACTGGTGGATAATATATATATATTTTTAAAAAAATCATACATTTAGGTACCATGTGGAGTTTACACTCAGTATTCGTCACAAGAACGCATCACGAGGCCTTTTAGAAACGTCAAACTTATGACCATCCTCATTAATCAACTGCGCATCCTTTATTTTTATTTTGTTTACATCTAAACATCTGTTTACATCATCTGACTTTTTAAAATTTGTATTTATTTTTACTGATACCAATTTTTAACCCTTAATTCCCAACATTGAGTGATTATGTTGCGTTGATCCCAAACCTAAAATCTGTATTTCTCTCTTACTGGGGTCACTATAGTGAGTGTCAGGTTGCAAAGCTGGAGCGATATTCACCTCTGTTTATTTTTCATAGACCAACATTGTACTTGGACTATAAACTCAAATGAAGTTTGAGCTGCGGGAATTAATTGAACAGCAAAGGATTGATCTGCATCTATTTGAGCAATAGATTAACTGTCATTTTCCTAACAAAAATAGCAAATTTGTAATTTAATGCTTGAGTGAATAATTGAAAGTTTTTAAATGAGACATTTTAAAGTGTCACCTTGGGAAGGAAATTAAATCTCTACTTTTTGAAATTTTATAGTTATAACAATCAGCAATCACACTTAATTTTCTTAAACTTTCAAGAACCTTCAAGAACATAATTTAGGGCTGCAACCAAATGATGTTGTTCTTGAAGTTTTAGAAAATTGAGTGTGATAGCTGACTCTTTAGATTCAGTTATATTTAACATCTGTCAATCATATAAACCATGGATCAATCATCTTTAAATATTTCAAAAAGAGAGTATGAGGAATGAATGCTTGGCTTTTTACCTTTAAAAAAAAAAGAAGACAAAGTTGATCTGTCATTTAATCATAATTGTTCATAAATCATGTTTCTCTCAGCGTTAGCAGTGATTAATGGTTTGAAACCGTGCGATTGGATGTGTCATCGTTTTATTTCTTTCCTCCTCTCAGTACAAAACCTCTGTCGCATCATTAGCTCCATTTGCACCTAAAATGGCAGAAGTGTAAGTGGAATTAATTAAAACTTTGCGATGTGGGACTTAATAATAATCAAATAATCAAAAGTTTTGAAAAAAATTCTTTGCTGGTTTGCAGCACATCCTGATCGCACATGGATGGAGACTCCTGCCAGACTCGTGAATGTCCCCCAATGCCGTCACGTGCCACCTTGACCCCGCGGTCGCCGCTGTGTCGGGGTCAAGGGTCAAACCTGCACACGGACCAGGTGTCGTCAGTGTGAAGATGAGAACAACATCCCCACTGTTCTTCAGCAGTTAATAACACCACAGAGACAATATGTTGCTTTATTCTTTAAAGATTTCAACAGTGGGGTTTGTTTGGTTTTCTCTGCCCTGTGTTTTTTTTTTTTTTTTTTAACTGAATGATGTTTATGTTTAAAACTTTCTGGAAAGAAACGTTTAGATATTCACTTTTTTTTAAATTAACGAGACAATTTTGTAACAGTAAAGTTAAAGAAAAGGAAAAAGTATGTCTTGGTTGATCTTGGATTCCTAAATTATTGCTGAAAATGTCGAATTACAGTGTAAAATACGACGTGGTTTATTTTCAGAGTCCATAAACACATGATACAACCGGGTCATATGTGTGTCATTAACATAAAGATAAAAGTACAGTGAACGTATTTCAATCTGTCGTCTGGAACACTGGTGGAAGCAGTTTTCTTATTTTATTTTACTTCAGTAAAATTCACACTTACTGTGTAGAAATGCTCTAATAAAGTTAAATAAATAAAACACTTAAAGAACGGCAGTAGTAAAGGTAAACTACATAATGTGCTGTGAGGTAGCTTAATCTACAAGAACATAATTTCCTCGTTGATTTGTGGATTAATAATATAAAAAACAAAAGATTTGAAATAAATGTATTTCCCTGTGTTGTGTTTTGAAGAAACATAGTATTAAAGTAGCATCCAGTTAAACATCGACTAAGTACAGCAATGGAATAAATATACTTCAAATCAGATTAATTATAGATGTTCAACAAAAACCTGCATTTTTGTACTATATACTTGTTCATTTAGGACAGAAAACTGTAATTTGAACTCTACTACATAATGTTGGTAACAAGTTTATTTTTACATTTAAACCATGAGCTCATGAAAATAAAACATTTGTTAACATTTATTGTTAATTTGACTCCTTCCCACAAAGATGGCATCCAGATGCTTGTTTCATGTTTGCAGTTCTGCCCAAAAAATATTTTTGCCTCTACGCAAAAAAATATCTCATTGGATTTTGTACGGATTCATTTGTAATACTTTTTATTATGTATTGACACTTTTTACATCTGAATACTTATATCACCGCTGTTAATAAGTACAATAAAACTGTAAAACCTTTTTAAAAAACTAAAAACTGTTCTTTACCATCGAAACTGAAACCACAATTTTTCCCACTGAATCCGCTTTAAACTGGTTCAATCCAACGTCTTCCAGCTGCAGAGTCAGTTTTCCTTCACAGGTTTCTACCTGTTTCAATTGCACACGTGGCTAAGATGATTATCTTATCTTGTTAAAAACACACCTACAATAAAACATTAAAAACCTTCCAAATACTTAGTGCATACCACTAGTGCACTGACGTACAGTAAATCCAGAGAATCACATGATGGAGCAGGAAACACACACACACACACACACACACACACGAACATTTAAACACTGCAGATAAAAACACGACTTGTTCACAGTGGTGTGTCCTTCAGCATCGGAGAGAAATCAGTGCATTTTGTTTGAGTTTTTGTTCACCTAGCGTCTGTTGAACCTCATGTTGTATACGTGTTCCGGTGCAGCTGCACCGAGCAGTAGGAGAACCTTAAAACCGCGGGTCCACGTCCCGCGTGGCGCTGTCTGATGAGGTCCGACAGGAAGCTCACGACTCTCACGTCGTTCTCGCTGCTGCAGAATCCTCGCGCGAGCAGGAAGTCCCTCCCGCCCGCGCCGTCCTTCCCTCCGTGAAACGTGTACAGCAGCGCCTGGTTGACCAGCGCCGTCAGGCAGCTCTCCAGGTGCAGCAGGTAGGTGACGCCGCGGCCGATGCCGCTGCGAGGATCGGCCAGTCGGCCGACGAGGGAGCCGGAGTACGACGGACAGCGCAGGGTCCTCTGGTCAAGGTCCAGCAGGGCCAGGTACCGACTGTAGCGGGTCAGAGAGTGAAGGATGCTGGACGAGGAGCCGGAGGGCGATCTGGTCGGGAGGAGAGGGAGGAGTGTTATTTTAAATGCTGTGCCTGTGTGTGCGTGTGTGTTTGTGTGTGCGCGCTTGCGTGCTTTAGTACTGTACCTGTAGCCTCTACTGTTTTCTTAGTCTTTGTCAGACAGTACGTTTGATAACTGAAATCTATCTTTCTTTTTCCCCAGTATGAGCCAGAGGACGATCCTCCAGGAGCAAAGTCAGCAAACCATACCAGAAGCTCTTCAGAGGCACAGACAATATGATTTCAAAATCTAAGCTCAGTACTGTTTTTAATACTTGGAAGGCTATATGCCACTGTTTTTTGTTGCTTAATTTATTTATCATATCTAGAAGCCATGACTGCCAGGTTTAAAAATAGTAAAGTTGTGCCATATTAAAGTTGATTGCATAGTATTGCACATCTTTTTTGTAATGTTAAATAGTTTCTTTTCATTTATTATTTGAAGGCTACATGCCACTATTGTTTTTTTAAATAAAGGAGTTTTTGTTTAAGTATTATTGTTCTCGTAAATTGTGTTTTTACACCGTGGTACTGAATTTGGTATCGAGTATCGTGTACTTTTGTTGGTATCTGTACCGACTACTAGATTTTTTTGTGACATCCCTTGTCCACACACAGCACAGATATTTAGGGGCAAAGAAAACAGATAATATTCACATTTAAGAGGCTGAACCCTAATTTTGACTCTTTTGGGGGAGGGGGGTTTCTCCATAAAAACTACAGATTAATCGCTTATCAAAATAGTTTGCGATTTATTTAGTAGCCTATTACTTATCGATTAATCGAGAAAAACAAATCGTCTGGCAGCTAGTCCTGAGCAGTCTCAAGTTTAATTCAATTAAAAATAACAAGACTAGAGCCCTGCGGCAAATTACACCTGGTGTTCTTTTTGAACTGAGGTTCTACTCAGGGTTTATTTTAATGTCTTGGTTTTCATCCAGTCTTGGTGAGAGTTTATTTATGACCAATGTAACTCCTCTGCTCAGACCTGATATCATCATCATCATCATCATCTGTTTTCCAGTGATTTTGTGATCAGAGCATATGGATTGGCAGTTACCTGTGTATTCCGATCAGCCTCCAGGTGAGCAGGTCGGTCAGCTGAAGAGGCGTGGACAGACACAGCGTCACGGCGTTCCCGTCAGGACCGGGCGCCGGCAGGAAGAGACTCAGAGCGTCCACCAGCTTCCGGACCAGACTCTGGTCTCCGCCGATGACGACCAGCGGCCGGCCGCTCAGGAGACAGAACAGGGCGTGATGGGAGAAGGAGTTCTGCTTGACGAACCGGAGGGCTCGGAGACCGGCCTTCCTCCTCCTCCTGTCCGAGCAACGGGCGTGGCCGCGATTGATGACGTTCTGGGTGGGGGTGGGAGGGTCCGAGGAGCCCGTGAAGCTGGTGCAGTCGGACGCCTCGTCGACGCTCAGCAGCCGGAGGGGGGCGCAGGGCGGAGTCCAGCGGTCGGCCTCCGCCGGAGGAGCGACGGGAGGGGGAAGGTTCACACGGAGGTCCGGCACCGACCGCACCGGCTGGTGGACTTCAGGCCACTTTGGCGTCACGTCCCCGGCTTTGTGAGCTGTGATGTAAAAAAAAAAAAAAGTGTTTCACTATATCTTTTTACAGTATATATCGAGTATTTATATCTTTAAAATGAAACTTTTTTTTTACGGCAGCAGTTTTCCCATTAAATTAGAAAAAGGTTAAAAAGTTTAAAAAAGTCGAATAAGAGAGGTCACAAGATGATTATTTAAAAAAAGAAAAGAAAGAAAAGATAAGTCACGAGCAGTTTTCAGACATGAACTCCAGAAACTGACCGGACCACAACTTTCCAGGAATTGCAGAATTCAGCAGGAGATTGCCCGAGTCAGACGTGTCACCGACAGCAGGAACATTTCAGGAACGTTCAGTATCACCCACTCGCTCGCTGGGAATCTTCCAGAGGTTTTCCTTCTGTATTCTCACCAGGGCCCGACCGACATATCGGCCGATATTAGCCCTTAATAGACATATCGGTATCGACCCGACTGATTTTTTAAGAGCCCGACTGATATTGTCGGACAACTGATTTGAGCCTTTAAATGTGCATATGTTTACATTTTTATGTGAAATAAACTTTTGTTATAAGTTGTATGTATTTGTATTTTTCAATTTATAGTTATTTATGATAAAGTTCATGGTTAAACTAAAATATCAAGCCTCAATTACACTTTGTCTTTGTCATAAAGGTTTGATAACGACAAGTAATCATTGACAGATAATTTAAAAAATGATGTATATATATTGGCCGATGTATCGGTATCGGGAATCTTGTACTCCCAAATATCGATATCAATCGGGTATGAATTCTCACTAGGAAATTTCACCAGGGTCAGGAAAAGTTCTGGAAAATGTCCGCACTTCAGTGTCTGTCTGAAAGCAGTTTAAAAACAAAACAAATTCTGCTACACAGAATATATATTTTTTTTATGTACGTTACGTTATTAAGTAACATTGAGACCAAAACCATGTCAAACGGGCTGTAGAAATAATTCCCGTGGCAGATGTTATTCGTCACCTTGCAGCATGTTGGACGGCTCCTTCCGACCGTCGTCCCCCTGGACATGATTCTTCTTAAAATACTTGACGACCCGATCGGTGATCTGCTTTACAGGCTCTTCTTTATCAACATCACGTTCCTCGGCAGGCAGTTTGCTCTCAGTCTCGTTTCCTACAGTAGCTGCGTTCAATAGGACGTTGTCGGGTTTACACTCTGTCGGCGTCACCTCCTCGCCGTCGAAGCCGTTGCTCAGCGGCTGGTGCTCCGCCTCTTCCTCCGTGATGGCGGTGAGGTCGTCGGGAAAGATGGACTCGGTGGTGCTCAGGACCTCGATGCTGTCATTGCTGTTGGCTCGCCTGGCGTACGCTCGCCCGCGCCTGGCGCCCGCGTCTGTCGCGACTCGTCTGACGGAGGCCTCCGCCGGCAGAGCCGGTGTTTCTGCTGAGGGAGAGGAAACGGTCAGTCGGGTCCTGGGAGGCATGTTTTAGTGTATATACTGTTATAAAGCTGCACCTGAATTCGCCATTATAGAATTTATAGAATCGGTTCATTATTTAGTTGCGTCTAGGGCGGCAACTAACGATTATTTTCATAATTGTTTGATCATAAAATTGAGATAAATGTCGATCTTGTTTTTGTCCACACACCAAATATTCAGTATAATGTCACAGAGGAGCAAAGAAACCAGAGAATTTTCACATTTAAGAAGCTGAAATCAGAATTTTGACTTTTGTCCCATTGAAACTACTTGAACCGATTAATCGATTATTAAAATAGTTGTTGATTAATTTAGTAATCGACTACTTTTTGATTAATTGATTAACTGTTGCAGTTCTAGTTGCTTAAGTAGAATGTCAAACTCTAGAAAGCTGCTCAACGCGATTTCCTAGAGGCCGAGGAGACGTCTTCAATTTGTATGTTTTGTTAACAGATCAAAACTGAAAAATCAACTAAATTTATGGTAAAAAACCCCCAAAACTAAGTTAGAAAAAACATGTCAAATTGGAGAAGATGGAAACTATTGTCAAAATGTTTCTCAAATTAAAATGACTTGTACTTGTAAAGTACTTTGTTTCATATTGTTTGCTTTGTCTGACCAACAGTCGAAAATCCAAAAGTATTTAATTACCAAAGATATTAAAGTTTAAAAGATGACACACTCGTGGTATTTCGCTCGATAAACAATCAAATTGATTATCTGTTGGTGGACGCACCTTTGCCGTCGGATCCGTCGACGACACGCTGCGTCCTGTAGGATTTCTCGGTGCCGAGCACTTCGATGCTGTCGCCGCTGCTCACGCTTCCCGTCATCTCCATGACGACGCTGGAGTCGGAGCTCACCGCCCCGTCCTCCCCCGCCTCCCCCGCCTCCAGTTTGATCGGGATCTCCTCCACACAAGAGTAGAACGACTCCAGGCTCATCGGTTCCGCCCGAAACATCTCGCCACCCCTCGGTGGCTCCGCCTCGGCGTTATCCTCCTCCTCCTCCTCCTCTTCGTTCTCCGCGCTCCAATGCTCAAACAGGAAGTTGGTGAGGGCGAGCTTCCTGGACAGCGAGCGTGAAACGCGGGCGGTTCGCAGGGCGCTCCTGTCACCTCGCAGGCGGCGCTCGGTGTCCGCCAGCTGGTCCTTCATCAGGGAGAGGAAGTAGGCGTTGCAGAGCTCCTGCAGCGACTTCAGAGATCGCTCTGACCTGCAGGAGGAGGCGGACGTGGAGGGACGCGGCTCGGGAGGCGGCAGAGCGGTGGGATCGGCGAGCGAGTCCGCTGGGTCGTAGGGCAGGAAGTCGGGCTGCTTGAGCTTCCTGTTTGGGTAGGACGTGACCTGGCGCAGGAGGTCCCGGTGAGTCGAGATCGAACGCTCCACAGCATCAAGATCGTCGGCTTTGTCTCCATCGTCTGTGAAGCCATTCACCGTCTCCTGCTCCAAGGTCAACCGCCTATACCTGAAGCAGAGAGAGTGAGATTCAGTCAGCAGACTTTCAGATTGGGTTCTCCGTTTCTTAATGTGGACAAATCACACATTTTTTACCCAAAAAATTCATACATGGAGTCCAGACGCATATTCCCAGCTAAAACACAGGTGTTTTCACGTAAAGGGGCGGTTGGCGATTTTTTGGAGGAAGCTCGGGTATGAGAGACCGACGACGCGCTAACCACGAGGCCCAAACCCCTGAGTCGGAGAATCTGTCGCTCGCACGTCTCAAGGTGTCGGGAGTGACGTTTGCAAACTTTTCTCTCTCTGACAAAGTCACTGGTCAGTAGATCAGCCGACAGATTCTCATGCTGAGTCGTGATGGTACGCAGCGAGACGGCCCTCAGACAGCTTCCACTATTTTTTTGAAATACAGAGTTCAGTCTCTCAACCAAGGTATTCAGCCATGTTTGTATGTACGATATGACACTCATTACTTAGTCAACAATAATAACAAAACGTGTATTGCTATGTGTCTCAGCGGACCCCTGCTAAAAGTGCAGTCATTGGGCTGCTACACATTCCAAATGTTTTTTCAGATATTTTATACAGAAAAATTAGGACAATAATCAGCAGATTAATCAATAATGACAGTATTTTTCTTATGTGGCAATTTCTTATTCAATTTTTTTGGACATGTTCGCCACCTGTAACAAAACGACATCAGCCATGATCTTACTCGAGCTCTTGCAGTTTCCTCTGCAGCTCCATAGAGAACGCCTGCCTGTTCCCCGTCTTGAGGCTGTCGGACGCCTGGGAGAAGCACGCCGACAGCTCGGAGAAGTTCTCCATCAGCTTGGCCTGGTCCGAGCACACGTAGGCCATGCAGAAGGGACGCACCATGCCCCGCGCCTCCAGGTCGTACAGGGTCACGTGGTGCACGTAGGCGAACGTGTCCTCGGCCGAGTCGCCCAGGATCACCTTGGAGTCCTCGCTGAAGTTGAGGCGGGGGCTGGGCGAGGCGTGGGAGGCGTGGACGGGGCCGGACGCCTGGTAGTCCACGGACATGAGGCGGACGGAGAAGTGGTTGAGGTCGAAGGAGCCGACGACTCTGGGGTCGTCCGGTATCGTCAGCACCGGCTTCGGACCCACCTGAGGAGATGCAGAGCCATATAATAATAATAATAATAATAATAAAAGGTTTCTAGTAATTTGAAAATCTTTAGAATTCCAGGACTTGGGTCCTTTGAGACACTGATTCTTATTCTTGTGATCATTTTTAGCGCTTCTGTGTGTGTGACCGTTGTTTTGTGAGACGTTTAAACTGGATGTACTTTGTTCTCAAAGTCTCTTGCAGGAAAATATCTTAATCTCTTAAAGACTTCCAGAATCGAGTCCAACTCGCGATGCGTTGTTGCGACACCGTTGCTGTGGCAAAAAACTGAGCAACGACATTCATCTGATCAAGCCATTTCAGCAACATAACCACAGTGTGTATCTAAAGAAACTGTCAAAAGTCAAAATATATCATAATGTACAAGGAAATATTCTAAACTTCCTTTAATTCAACAAAAAAAAGAGAGGTAATTCACATATGTGGACTAATGAAGCAGTGCATATAATTATTCCTATATATTAACAAATCCCGAAACTATATTATATATTAGACTATTTTATTATACGATATATCAATATTATATTATATTATGAATCTTAAATCCTAAAGTAGCCATCATTTGCTATTATATTCTTTATCTATGGGGAAACCACAAAATTGATAGAAGCCTGTTTTTTTTTTGTTTTTTTTTTACACATATATTGTATTAATTCAGATAAAGCTCATTTATGTGACTTGGCCTCATGTAATTCACTGTATATACATTTTTTCCCATTGGAATTATTATTGTGTATTTTTTCTACTTCATGTTATTTGTGCTGCTTTAACACTTTTTTCTCTCATGGAGATGAATCTGATCTTATGTCCACCTTTTTTCCACTTAATGAAAACTCCTACATTCACTAATAAGACTATTAAAAACAGGATCCATTGGGAAATCCAGTTTTAGAAATGAAATGATGCTCAGAACACTGTAAAATGACATTTCAGTAAGTACGTTTACTCAAGTGTTGTTGTTGAAGTTAATGTTTTGATGATATCCATTGCATGTTAAACATCAAACCAGTGAATTCCCACCAAAACAAAAATATTAATAATTAAACAATAAATAATAAATAGTTCAATTGTAAGATAGATTTTCCCTCTAAATGACTCACATGGTTTCATTTAACTACATTTAAAAATGTCATATCATCCAATATTTCACAAAAAAACAAACCAGCATATATGAGAGAAAAAGTCAGAAGTTTGTCTTGTGACCATCCAGTCAAAGCAGCGAACACAGTGAAATGGTGCTTTGCATATGGAGGCAGTGATCAGTGATGGTCTCAAATCTAATGATGTCATCTTTTATGATATATCAGTCACATGATCCGCTGCTGACCTCGAGGTCATATGCAGGATTAAAGGATTTATGTCTCAGCAGGTCTGCTGCAGACCGCTGGAGACTCTCCTGTTCGCCAGAAAAGGATTTTTTTTTTTATAATACTAATAATATCAATCAAATTAAATCAACATTTTTTCCACATAGCACTGTTACTTTTGAACTTTAATTAAATTTCTTAATATTCTACTTATAATTATTTTGTAACTCTCCATTTAACTCTTCTTAAATTATGTCTAAATGTTTATGTTGATCATACAATTTGTCATGGAGCCTTTTAGTTCAGTTTTCCTGAGAATACTTAAGAACTTAGGCCCGTCACCATAACTACCTTTTGTTGCACCATATATTGTTCCAGAAATCATCACGATGAACAATATTATCGTCATTTTGATACTGACTCATGCGAGCAGTGTGTTGCTGCTGAGAGAAACCTGACATCCAAAGTTTAGACCCAGCAATTTGAAGACACGGTGCCTTTAGAAAAATTATTAAGAAATCCATATTTTCGGACATTTTACAGACCGAACCAGTAAAAGATGAATGACAGGAGGAGAACAGATGAGAGGACGGAAGCATTGAGACTTTACTGAACTGTTGTTGAAGTTCACCCCCCCCCCCCCCACACACACACACAATTCATTCAACACACATATTTATGGACGATGTGCAATGTGGGAAATGTGCAATTATGGACAATGTACAATCATCACTAGCAGAACCGTACGATTAAATTATATCTGCACTATTCCGCTCAGTCAACAGAGACATTTTATTCATATTCTTTTATGGACATAACTTCATACATATTCGTTTTTTACTCACTGTTCTTTTAAAGTGACGCATGTTTGAAGTGCAAATGCACCAGTGGGAAAAAAGTTTTAGAAAATTTAATTGTACAGTTTTACATGTGCAATGACAATAAAAGGCTTCTATTCTATTCTATTCTATTTTAATCTATTGTATTCTATTTTAATCTATTCTATTCTTATTTTAACAAACACACATGTTGACACAATGGATGTTACTGAGGTCAATAAAAATGATCGAGTTCATGTATCGTGCGATATCGTCATTATCGTGATAATCGTCATTATCGTGATAATCGAGATTCAAAAGTTAAGAACTTTTGAGTGAAGAAACTTTATTTGTATATATATATATATATATTTATTTTTGACACCGTTGTGTTGAGTTCACTACCTGGCCACTTGTTCCATCGCAGCAGCGGAGGAGAGTGGCGACAGTGTTCAAAACCCCAAGTGATGAAAAGCCGCTCACCTGCTCCGAGAACTCGGCCACCAGCACGAAGTCACGGTGGAAGCGGGCGGAGGAGGTCCAGGGCGGGGAGGCGGGCAGGAGGGGGACGGAGAGCTCCTCCGGGAGACCGGCGCCCCCCTGCTCCTCCTCCCCCAGCCCGTCCCCGAAGCCCTCGGTGCCGGTGAAGGCCAACAGGTCCGGGGACCCGATCATCTTTCAGGCGGCGGGAGGAGAGAGGGAGAGGGGGGGGCAGGGGGGGTCAACGCATGGAGGACCTCCAGCCGGTGAGTCAGCGGTTCACACCGGGGAGTTTGTAAAACTTGCTGCGCAGTTGGAGCCTGGAGCTGCTCGTCGGGTTCATACCCGCGTCCCCTGGACGACGGCGACAGGTCCGGTCCACAGTCGGCGACAGGTCCGGTCCACAGTCGGCGACAGGTCCGGTCCACAGTCGGCGACAGGTCCGGTCCACAGGCGGCGACAGGTGCTTTATCTTCTCATGTATTGTTTTATGTTCTCTTGAGATTAAAGTTTCCGGCGACAGGTCCGGTCCACCGACGACGACAGGTCCCCTGGACGTCGGCAGGGAAAAGTTAACGGAGAAGCAGAAGCTGCCTGCGGGCGGCGGGGGCGGGGCGGTCACACGGTTCCTCGACGCTGTCCCGGGGTTTCTCTTCCACTTCCTCTTTCTCGAATCGAGTAAACAAACGTCGAGCCTAAAAAAAAAAAAACAAAAAAAAAAAACAACCTTGTGTCTGTCTCGTGCTCGACCGGCAAACTGTGGAACGCTCCACTACGACGCCCGGACCCGGCCACGTGACGGCGCACAGGCCCCGCCCCCCCGGGGGGGAGAGAGAGAGAGAGAGAGAGAGAGAGAGAGAGAGAGAGAGAGAGAGAGAGAGAGAGAGAGAGAGAGAGCGCCGCTGCGGGCCGGTCACTTTCACCGGAAGTCTTTTTTGGTAGTTTATTTTGGTACAGCCACGGGCATAGCACTGGAAGGGGGGAAGGGGACAGACTTGTGTGTGTGTGTGGTTGTGTGTGTGTGTGTGTGTGGGGTTTAATAAGTGTCCGTCCATCCATAGTCTGCCGCTTTATCCATTTAAGGGTCTTGGGAGCCAATTGGGCTAACATTGGACAAGAGGCGGGGTTCACCCTGGACAGGTCGCCAGCCTATCGCAGGGCCACATACAGAGACAACAACCATTCACTCTCACATTCACACCTACGGTCAATTCAGAGTCTCCAATGAACCCAACCCCATTCTGCATGTCTTTGGACTGTGGGAGGAAGACGGAGAACCCGGAGAGAACCCACGCACACACGGGGAGAACATGCAAACTCCACACAGAAAGGCCCTGGTTGGTTTGAACCGGGATTCAAACCAAGAACCTTCTTGATGTGAGGCGACAATGCTAACCACTACACCACCGTGCAGCCCCTTTAATAAGTGTTTTCTAAGTAATTAGTGTCATTACATAAATTAAAAATTGGTCAAGCCCCCGTGTGTTATTTTTGTTCTTTTCTGGTGGCAACTGGCGATGAAGTTGCAAACCAACTGAGCACCCGACAGGGGACACATTTCCAGTTTTATCGCAAATGCGACGTATTCTGGACCGTTTTTTGTGCAACACGACGTCGCAAACACGGAGGTCGGGTCAACCTCATGTAAGTGTATTGAACTCATTCAGAGTTTAAGAACAAACATCGGTTCTTTGTTGCCAGTGATTGTGCATATGTGAACACATAGTGATGGACAATATATTCAAGCTCTGTGAATAAGTTCTTCTAAATATTACACACTGTAGCTTTAAATACATTGTTTGAGAGACTAAACTATGTATTTCAAAAAATGGTGGCGGTTCTCTGAGGGGCCCTCTCAACTCTTACAAAAGGCGCAAAATGGTTTAGTCCACCCATCACGGCTCAGCACGAGAATCTGTCAGCTAATCTACTGACCGGTGTCTTCATGACGTCTTCCCTCGAGAAAGTAAACTCTGCGTCCCAGAAGAGAGAAAAGAGACTGCTTATGTAGAGGGCCCAGAATTTGGTGCTACACCCCTGGGTCCACCTAATTACTAATTACACAAAATACAAATCTCAAAGTCATTGTTGCACGTTAGCAGCCATCCACCGCTGCTGTTGAAGCTGATGGTCATAGTTAAATTTGCTTGATGTGATTTCAGCATTTAGATCCACATTTCCTGAATAAAAAAATAACAGTTGAAACACTTTGTGTATCAAAGAGGGATGACTCTCCGGAGGGAAAGTCACGGGGTGTTCAATACCACAAATGCAGCAAAGAAAAAAGAAAAAAGAAAAAGAAAAAAATCTAGCACAACCGAGTGAGAATCTAAACAAGTGCTTTCATTTTTATTTGTACTGTCACTGTTCCAACCACAGAAAATCTCTTACACGCAAGAGAGAAGAAAACACAAGCGCCCACATTCATACTGTATTTAAAAAGCAACTGCATAAAATCATCAGGCAACGTTAATCATAATTTAAGGGTGTTAGTTCACCCACATGAAATTGGCAAACTGAACATTAAACAGGCCCCCAAAAAATACTGTTGACCTTCAACAGGAAGAAATATACACGCTAAAGTTAAATTAGCCCAATGCAGAATAGCTCGATGAGTGAAACAAAAACCTCATGGTTTTCAGCAGTTCTGCATAGTTATAATATATTAAAGGAGATTTAGGAAAAACTGACGCAGAGTTACGCAGTCAGGTAGAGGAAAATGTAAGCACTCCTATATATACTGAACTGTACGTGGCCGTGTTGACCGTCTCTTAATCCCAGTGAAAAAGGAGATTAATAATAATGGCACGAGCTGGGATACAGTCGTGGGGGAGTTATGATCACGCACATCCCAAAGCATCAAATCAAACATTTGATCAACACTTTCTACAATTTGGCACGTCTCCTTTCCTCGATTATCACCTTCGCAACCTTCTTGTGGCTCCTCCTCCTCAGTCCATGGCGACTGCCATTCTGTCATTGCAGCTGTGCCCTCGTCCCTTTTCATTCATTGCCAGATGGAGAGGCTGAACAAGGCGAGTCGGCAGCGGGACGAACACAGCTTCGCCTTGAACCAAACATCATGGATGATATAAAAGACGACTCTTTTGACCCCTCGAGTGTCAGAGCTCGAGAGGTGAAGTGCATGTGTGTGTGGAGAGAGTTATATGAGCAGTATTTCGGGCTCTGACACGGCGCAGTAGAGCATGAAGCCCATCTGGTCCACCTGGTCCTCCGACAAGCCGCTCAGCAGGTTGGCAGCCGGTTTGAAGTAGCTGTGCAGCGCCCCTTGCTCCAGGTAGCCAATCAGCTCCGTGATGCACTGCTGGAACCTCGCGTGCAGGCTGGTCTCGGACCAGTCGCCCTCGCTGTCGCTGAGGTGCAGGATGAGGTTGGCCAGCGGGGCGGCTTCGAGCAGTCGCAGGGCGGGGTTCAGTCTGCACACGGCCTTCAGGATCTTCAGCGAACGTCTGCGGCATCCGTCGTCTGCGGCGTCCAGCTGCGCCAGACGCTGCGTTTCCCACGGGTAGAGCGACAGGTGCCAAGCATTGACCCAGGGAGAGGTGAGATCGGGCTGGGCAGTCAGGACGACGTCCTCCTGCCTCAGCAGAGGCAACATGGCGATGAACAAGGGTGGATCGCTGCTCTCTGCTCCTCCTCCGTCTTCATTTCGAGGCCTAAAGAATTGAATCGGAAAAACTCATTAAAAAGGAAAATTATGTGAAATTTAAAAAGACACAAACATCCTATATTTTGCATACAAAAAATTGGCTTTTTATTTAGCCAAGCACGTGTACTTCATATCAGGAAACTGGGGTCAAGACTAAAATTCAGGTTATAATATTTGATATTGCAAAACACATCAGAATCACATCCTGAACTCAATTGTAGCTCATTTTCCAAAAAAACTAAAAACTGCAGAGCAACATTCCCTTACCGGATCTCCAGCCTCAGGTCCGGTCCCCCCAATACAGGTCTGACATCACAGTCCATAGTGCTGCCGATCGACGGCCAGTTTATAGTTTCCATGACGGATTTACTGAACATGTTCAGGACAGCTTCTGCAGACAGGTAACAGCCCACCAGGTGCCTACAAGACAAGACACAAGCAGAGACTGTTTTTTATATTTTTCATCATCATATCTTTATCAGCGATAAAAAAGTATTGCTTTCTAAGGATCCAGTCTGTGTATGTCTGTAATATAAAGGTAAAGTTAGTTTGAGTGGAAATAAGTAATCAATTGACAGAAATCAGCAAAAGATTGAATCATTAATAATCTACCAACCTGCATTCCTTTGTCATATATGAAGTTTGACTTAATCTAAAAAGTACATTTTGGTGTGTGGCTCCACTAACAAGCGTCTTTCGTCATCCGTGTATGATCACCTGTCCCAGTAGCTCCGTCCTCTGGGGAAATATTCTAGATTAACCCGGCGGACCATCCAGTGCAGCGGGTGAGTGAGCAGTGTTTCCTCTCCCGGGATGAGACGCCACAGAGACGCTTCCAGCTGCAGGGGCACCAGCAGACACGCATGGTCCGCACTGACCACCTAAAACAAACACACACACAAGTGGTATTCGTTTTACATCTCGCCTGAAGAACATCGCTTTAAGTGCAAAACATTTTTTTTGTTCGTACCTGAAGGTCGTCCAGCAGAGAACCTCCGAGACTCATTTCTCCCAGCGGCATGTCGGGGTGGCGGCTGTGCAGAAAGGCCTGGATCTCCGCGCAGATGTCCAGGGCCAGAGACTGAGCTCTCAGGACCTCGCGGGGAGCTAGTGCCGCCCTCGCGTGGTAGTACTGCTGCAGACGCTCCTACACTCGGTCGAGAAAAGGGACAAATCTAATTCTCTGCTTTGTCTCAACTGTACTTACACTACTACAGTTTCTCATCGAGAGGTCCAAGAGATGCCGAATAGGGAAATCACGATGCTGCAACTGTTCATGAAAGATAATTTGCTTTCGCTTTATTTAAAAGCAAAATCACATTGTTTCAATTACCCTCTCGTGTCCAGTCATGCATTTTGCAGCCGCTCTACAACCATTTGCTGAGCAAATTATTTTTCATGTAGCCGCTACAGAGCAATCCACACGCGTTCTCCTCGTGTGGCTGTTCTGCAACACTCACACAAAGCTGTTTCATGCTTGTTTGACTTCGTCCACACAGTCAGTGCACAAGCTCCACATTGTATTTTGATTATTCGGGGCTCTCTGGGGGACTCTTGTGCAGCCGAACCAGTGAATAACAATGTGCATCCCCTAAGCACTTGTGCTTTGCAAAAACATGTTACACATGCATAAATGATTCGCCAACACTGAGCGGAGTTGTCAGAGCGGCTCTTAAGACTGAATGCATAATGTGGCTCTTTAAGAGCTCAGACTAGCTGAAATATCAAGAGAGTGTACCTGTAAACTGAGGACACACAGCTGCAGCCTCTTGGAATTTGACTCGGGTTTGGACACCTGAGGTTGCTGGCACAGGTCGTCTGATTGAGAGAAAGTTTAGGACGGCTGTCAGGTAATATCAGAGGGTTACAATGGAGATTAGAATATATGTAAAAATTATAAAATTATTCTTTTTAAGCGCTTTCAGTTGGTGATGTTGTCGATACCTTTCTGCTGTCTGGCTGCCTTGGCAACGTGTTTCATCACCGCGCCCTCGATGCCCTTCTTGATCAGCGTGGGGGAGGCGGAGACCAAACTCAACTCCTCCCAGCTCTCGGCCATCTTCTGTTCCACCTTTTCGTCATCGGCTGCGCGGCCTGCGCGCTCTATCAGCTGAAAACACACACACACAAGCACACACACACGTCGTCACAATCATGTTTGACAACGCCGTTTGCTGCCTTCAATTTATTTGTCCACTTCAGACTTGCTTGATGTTAATCAGATCACAGAGTCATACTGTCCCGTCCACAAGACAAACAGACAGAATACAGTTGATTATTCGGGGCTCCTGTCACTGGTCGCCTGCGATGCTCTCGGCTGTGATCCAGACTTATTGACACTGATGTCAGCAGGCACACAGCAAAAGGCGCCTCCATTGTTCACTTTGATTTTATTACTCTACTATGTTGAGGATAAAAAGATTATTCATTTGATTTACCGTTGAAATCAGAGGTTTTCACATCTCAAATTATCGAACAAAACCTCTGCACCAGCACAGAACTGCGGTGTAACTGGGCAGAGACTGAAGATAATGCATTTCTCTAGGCCTGTCAGGATAATTACATTATCTTACGACACATGAAATTAACTCAATAATTTTTTATTGACCTCAATATCAGCCATTGTGTCTACATGCCCTGTGTTTGCTGACATAAGAATGAATGTTAACAAGAGTCCAGCAAGTCTCTCTGCTTCTGTCCTCTCATCTGTCGTGTGATTAATAAATCACTGATTGGTTTATAAAATGTCAAAACATATGGATTTCTTAGTATTTTTCTAAATTGTTGGATCCGCAGCAACACACATCGTGTAGGATTTGCACATGCAACAATCAAGATAACATGATTCAGTATCAAAACAATGGTTCTAAGAGGACGATAATATTGTTTATTGCAATAATTTTTTCGGACAATATATCGTGCAACAAAAAGTAGATATCACATTTCTCATTATGTTAGTTAAGGTATATTGAAGGAAAAATAAATATAATATTGATTGATTAACTATAGAAGAAGAAAATATATCTATAGAAAAAGAAGAAGCAGAAACGCACAACAAATAAAATAAATAAATATAACTTTTTCTTCTAAGTCTGAGGTTTTGGAGTGATTCATGTCTCCAAAATACAGATAGCTCTTTCCAGATTCACAGGGAGTAAATGCATATGAATGACCCACTGATGTGGTTCTAACAACCTCAAAAAAAACAAGAAAAACCACTCACCCGTTTCACCGCCAGTGTAGCGATTCCTAGCATGGCAGCGCCGCCGACTCCCAGAACCAGCCGGGCGTTGGACAGCAGGAAGTCAATCACCATGGCGATGCCATCCTCTCCTCGCCGCCTACTACCCTGGAAGTTCATCGCTTTCCTTTTTTCGTGGCTAACCCTCGGGAAGAGACAGAGAACGCATAAATTGAGGGAAGCGGAGAGCAACACAAGACATGACAGTGAATCAGGTGGAGGTGAGAAGCATATCTCTAAAAAAAATTTTTTTTAAATCATGGTATGCAAATGAAATTCTGCGCAAATGTTCTGAAGGCAAAATAACCCTTTGGAGGACTTTTGATATTCAATATTGAATAAAATGTTCCCAGCAGCATAATATTATAGTATTCACAAGACTGTTGACAAATTCAAAGACAAATCTGGAAAGAAGAAATGTAACAAAGGCAAATGGCTTTTCTACACGAGGCACACGGGATCTGACTGAAGGGTTTGATTAGTGTGAAAAAATCATGTGAACACTCGGCCTTCATTTTTTTTTTAATCAGCTCTAAATCCACCCGAGACACAAGTTGTAAGGCGCTCCACTTAGGTAAATCTACGACAAGGACCACCGAAGCTCTTCTCAAGGCCCATGATCGCCTCACACCTCACCGAGGCTTCATGTTTAGCTTTCAACTTCAATTTCTTCTCTCGTCTGTGTGTCTGCAATTTCCATTTTCACCAGTGGGGAGCCACACAGCATTAGTCACAAATGACTAAACGTGTTTAAATCTTCCTTAAAACACCATCCTCTTTAGTTAAAGAACTTCAGAATGTGTAAAACCCTATAATATATATATATATATATATATATATATATGAGTTTTATTTTTATTATTATGTATTTTTGGGGGCTGTGAGAGTGTCAGACCTATCATGGAGAAATATTGAATGCTTGTAATTTTAGATTCAAACGAGTCATGAAGAGCATTTGTCACTTATGGATTAAAAATCTGTAAAATGTGCAGATTTGTAAGCGTCTTGAGGCAAATTTGTGATTTGATATATTTGGGTGATATAAATATATAAATCTGACTTGACTCAACAGTGAGTACAATTTTCCCCTCATTCATGACCGTGTTGGCAGACGCAGTTCTGGGAAACTACCCCCTCCGCTGCAGGTTCTCAGTGGCACTACACACGGTGCATTCGTGGGCCTTATCATATTATGTGTGAATCTTGTTTACAGGATAGTTGGACATGCATTCCACTTTTAAAAAAGGGAGAGAGCAGGCTGGGCACCGTGCAGTTTGAATGTTTCTCTTGGCTGCCTCTGTGTGAAAAGGAAAGCTGTTTGAGTTGAAAGTGTGGTTCTTCTTTTTTTCACAGCAGATAACTTGATGTCAAGGCAGGGAAATCACTGGCGTAGTTAACGGCATTAACAATGGCTCTGCTGCAGAGAGCGTCTCATTCAGCCAAATGGAACGCAACTGACGTTAAGGATGTTAATTACAACTGCGATTTTGTTTTGGGGCCATATTAAAATGTCTGTGGTTACAAAGGCCAGTTGCAAACTGCAGCAGACAGTGAGTCTGCGTGGTTCCTAATGATGGGAAACAACATTCTAATTTGGTCTGAACGGAAAAGATTGAACTGATTCTTCATGATTTCTAACTTCTGGAGCAGAAACACGCACACAGTCTGGAGTATGTGTAATATATATAGGCCTGTCTCGAGCACGATACATGAATATGAACTTTTATTGACCTCAATAACAGCCATTGTGGTATTTTTCTAAAGGCACCGTGTCTTCAAATGCTTGTTTTGTCTGAGGCCTAAGCGCAAGTCTGAACTTTGGATAACATTTCTCTCATGACTTGCACGTGCAACGACCAATAGGCCTCTACTGCACATGATTCACTACCAAAGAAATGGTCTTAAAACTACAATTATATTGTTTATGGCAATCATTTCTGGGACAATATATTGTGCAACAAAAATTAGATATCTTGACAGGCCCATAATAAACTGGTTCTGTTATTTTGCACAGAATCTGAACTTGTGTCCTGTGGCTTTTAATAGTTAGCCGGCCCCCGGCACCTGAGACCCAGGAATAGCCCGCAGGACATTATCTCTAAGCCATTTCAACAGAGAGTACAAGACCCGTCTCCTTCCCCGAGGTACAGGGTCCTGAGAACGGAGGACATGTTTCTATTTATAAACCCCATACATGCCTGAGTCACACAGGCCGCGTCAAGCGTGTGACGACCTTCCTCATCGAGTTACAACACAACAAATGTCTTCTGCAGCACGTTTAAAGGGATAGTTCAGTGATTTTGAAGTGGGGTTGTATGAGTTACTTATGCATAGTTAATATGTTACCTTGTGGAGATGGGGATCTGCGATGTCATTTAACGGAGTTTGGAGAAGTGGAAGTAGCATTAGTCTCAGTCCCATCTCTGATCCCCATCTCCATAAGGTAACATATTAACTATGCATAAGTAACTCATACAACCCCACTTCAAAATCACGGCGCTATCCCTTTAATAGTATAGGGAATGTGCAAGTAAGTGGAAAAGGGCTATTGACACTTGATGTTGACACATCTTACCCAACAACGGTTAAGCTGATTTTTAGCAGATGGAGAAACTTATAAACATCAGTCGGTCAATAATGCTATTGACCTATTGGCTGTTTCGTCTGTCCAGCCTGTGTAGAGCTTTTTCAAAGTGGGATTTGTTGTGCAATTTTTGCTTAAAAGGAACTTTTTTCCCCCTCTCCAGTAAAGCAGCGACACGCTTTCTTGTGTTAGCAGCATCGCACAACACCAGGTTGTTACTGTCAGTGAGTGACAGGCAGCATTGTCTATATGATCGGTAATAGGGGTTAAATGCGGCACTACACCGTGCTGACCACAGGTGGCAGCACTGCGACACAACAACGGCGACGTGTTACGTAATGGAAACCGTAGAAAAAGACTCAAAGTAACACACTCTTACTTCTTGCCAAAGAATGTACAACTTATCCTTCACTTGTGTCACGTGTCATCCTCCCGACTGGACAACTGACACGTTCAACTTCACTGACGTGTCTCAACTTTTACCAGCCGACTTGTTCTCCTTGTGGTGTTTCCGTACAGGCTAACTGATGGAACAGCCCCAGATCAGTCACTTTTACAGTTAGTGACGTGACAACTAACCGACCGGTCACATTTAAAGGGACGGTGTTGAACTATGAAGAGCGACAAAGAAAGAGACGCTGAACGCACGCAAGCGAACGCAGTTGTTTAGTGAAGCTAGCTAGCTAGCTAGTTACTTAGCTCCATTAGCAGTCCGTGACAGCTGCCTCTTCGCTCTGCCGTTAAATGTACTCACCACTCGGCGCGAAGAGAGGTACAAGAGTCTGTCGATCCCCTTTCATCGACAAATCGCACTATAACCGTCGATCACCGCCATCGGTTAAATATAGCTCAACCAGCTAGTTTGTATCAGCTGCTCTCTTCTTCTTCGTCTTCTTCTTCTTCTTCGTCTACTCCTTCTTTTTTTTTTTTTTTTTAATTGTGGTTGGCACTCAAACGGCAAAGCGCAGCGGCGCCCCCTAGCAGCAACCTCGGGAACTGAATTTTTAAAATTGTATTTTTGTCCTAACCATTTCTTGAAGGGTTCCTGAAATAGAACCGCGTAGTTTGATATTGATTATAGAGGGAAATATAGATAACAGTGTCGAGGTTTTTTTTTTGCTTTGATGGTGGATTACTTGAAAGAACCCCCCCCCCCCCCCCCCATTAAACCCCAGGGAATTTTTAATTCTCAGGAAACTTTATCCCTCATTTATGCTGAGTTGTGTGTTTGTTTGTTTTTGTTTTCACCCTGAATAAAAGTCTAGGAGGCTTAGATTTAACTGGAAATGTACCAGCTGATTACTCTCTATTTCACTTATGTTTATATTGTTTTAAATGCTTCTTTCCAGGAAACGTTTTAGAAGATTAGTTGGAAATGAACTGGACCCCCCCTAAAATAAAGCATTGCCAATAATCCATTAGAAGAAGGGGTACTTAATGTTTTGGTTCTTTTTTTTAATCATATAATATCGTTTGACAGGTAATTAATACAATGACCATGTTGTCTCTAAGATTGTGCAATTGAAAACATTTGAAAGAAGATAACACAATATACAAACTCATTGTGCATTTAATAGCAAAGATCTCCATACAAAAGAAGACAGGACAAAAATATGACCCAGGAAACTTACTGCACTGAATATTATATCAGCCAATAAAAGACGTGTCACCACAGTTGTAAACTGTTAGAATTCCATGTGGATAAAAATCCGACTGGCACTGCTCCACCACAAGTTCAGCAGTAAACTGCTCCAAGTGGTCAACAATGACAAAACATTTAGACTTTACTCTGCAAGTCTCTGTTGAAGTAAAATTTCCACTGTTAAGAAACACATGAAAACAGAGTTTTTTTTTTTTTTTTTTAACTCTCTGAAGAGATGAGGCCATTTATTTGTTGGAGATCCAGATCGAAAACCTAAAACATGACAACACAGTACGTACTGTTCATTTTGTGGATATGCGAGTCTGTTTTAATGGCTCATTCATTGATGTGACATTAAATGTTGCTCTTGGCAACCGGACAAACACCGTTGTCCCTGCGGTTGATCCTGAAATGGCCACTTTGGTGTGCGGACAATCGCGCTATAATGAATGGCAAATCAACTCTGTGGAGACAATTTCTGCTTTATTCTATAAAGCCAGCACAATTTCATTCAAAAAAAATATATGACCCCTGGAACCCATTAAAACCACAGCCCGACAAAGTTCGTGCCCATCGACTGTCGGCAGAGCTCCAGGATTTATCCTCTTGCAGATCCGAGTTCACAACTGTAGCAGAGCTTCAGGGAAAACCATGAACGCCACCCAATCTGTTTTTAGAAAGTAGTTGCTCCTCTGGACAGGTTATTTTTATTCACGTGTACTCACGTCCAGACTAACTTAACGAGAACCTCTGCCAAATATGGCTGACTTGGAGCAGGAAACAGACGTATTTGTTTATAAAGCAATCAGGACAAATAACATCTGAGAAAAATTCAGTTTCTTAGTAGCAAAGAGTTTTAGACTCAAGTCAAACAAGACATCATAAGGTTGTCTTTGCTCAGATATCACCCGACTTGAATGAGGAAAAAATATTGGATTTAATAGAGAAAAGCAATAACATGGCATCAGTCACAAGATAAAGGTATTGCAACTTCAGACTGAAATGAGGGTGAAAAACAAGGCCTGAGTATTTCATCACTTCAAAAAGCATCAGTTTAGTTCATATACCGTATGGTGACGTTTAGTGAGGAGGAGCCACACAGCAGAGTCAAATAATAATAATTATACAGAAAGTATGATGGGAAACCTGCCAGTTACTGCAACGGAAAAGCTAACAGAGGAAGGCTCTGGGATGGCACAGTTAAAGTATAGATCAGACATGTAGGTGCAACATTAGAAAAACAAAACAAAAACAAAACATTTCATTCTGCATAAAAGTTCCCCCAATCAAAGACTATACAAATGTATTGTACATCATAACAAGTTAGATTACAGCTCAGCGTTTCATTTGTACAAGTCCATACGTACACCTTTCCTTTTAGCTCTTATGGTCTGTACATCTTGGTTACAAAAAAATACATGCCATTTTGTATCTATGAACATAGAAACAGAAAGAAAAAATTAAGAGTTTAATTTAAGGTAATTGTTTAACAACGAAGCCTAAATATAGTAAGTAACTCAAGGTTCTATAATGTGCAGCAGAGACGCCAGCTTCGTCTGCGAGGGAAACAAATATACACTCAAACTGATCCAGACTCAAATCAAAATGCCGACAGTAATGATGATTTTGCTCCTTGTGCCAGACTAAAACTGGAGCGAGAAAAACGATGACTGATCAAATAAAGTTACAAGAGTAAAATACACAAAATAACTAATATATATATGTGTATATATATATATATATATATATATATATGTGTGTGTGTGTGTACATATGTGAGTGAGAGGTGCTCAGTGACGTCTCATTTTGACTTTGCGTCCTGAGCCCTCCCGGTGTTTGTCGTGGTCCTGATCGCGTCTCCAGTAGTTCTCTGAGCTGCCGCTGTGACGGTGGTGGCGGGAGAGCGACGGACGTCTGTTCTCCTCTTTGTCCATCTCCAGGACCCTCGGCCTGGTGGACGGGGGGAAGCGAGAAAGAGAGAGAGAGAGAGAGACATCAAATCGTTGACTGATTGTACACTGCATCATCATTTTGCATCTATTTCCTTTACTCTACACGTGTCTTAGAGTTCTTTGTGTATTCAATCAGGTCCTGGTGGCGTCGACCTGAACAGTGACAATATGCTGCAGATTTACAACAATGTAGAATTAACGGTGTCCTCTGCACCATCTTGGAAGTTCTGCTTGTATTGATTGTAACAGAAGACACTTTTCTCTGTTGGGATAAACCACCTTTCATGAGCTGCACAAAGAAAAACAGTATTGAGGGTGAGTTGTGATATATATTTATACAGGTGAGTCCAAAAGTCTGATACCACGTTTGGCTGAAGGGTTCCATCGGGACTCCCACTGCAAATCTACCGCATCGTTGGACCGTAAAAAATCCATTAACGTTTCGCGCCCACACCATCGCCACAGTGTTTAAGTCCAGGACTGAATTTCTGTCCCAGTCCGGTCACCGCTCTCTCTCCTTCCAAGTTTCACTCATTGGTTTCTATCACTCTCTGTCTTTGCCTCCTCCTCCAACAGGCTCGTTCTCTGTTTGTATTTTTTTTAACCAGCGAAAACAAAAGCACTTTACTAATTGTTTTGGTTGCACTTCATTTCTGATTTAAATGAAACCTTAATATCCGTCTCCCATGCCCGAGGGTTAGGGTTTGAGCCCCGACCAGTGTGGTCAGAAAAACAACAGCAATCAATCTTTCTCCAAAATCAATTAGCCCCTTCAATTTCACAACGGCTTATCATACTGCTGCTAGTTTGGGCGTCCTCTCTCTTGTTGTATTTATTTGATCATTCGATTTGCCGAGAAGATTATTTCATTTTAAAATGTGCTACTTTGGCTCTGATGCAGCCGCAGTAACGACTCTCTGGACTTTAGCGATGTCCCGTCCATGTTAATGCTGCTGATGGCTCCCTGCACTTTGTTGCGTTAAGGTCATGTTGAAAGGTTCTGTGAATTCAACATGTGCTTTAAGGCATTTCACCAAAGCTTTGTGTTAAGAGTTTGTGTCATTCAAATTTTTACACCTTTTGACACTATTTTACTGCAGACAAATATTGGTTATCGGTCTCTTAATCAGTAATAGTGTATCGGCCCGGAAAAAGCCATGTCAGTCTTCCCCTAGTGTGCATATGGGGTTGTATACCTGTGTGCAGCATCAGGGTCTGCTCTGCGATGAGAGCGCTTGGCCTTCAGAGGAGCGGGTCTCACTGCCAGGGACGAGCTTAAAGGGCTGTCGGAGTCCAAGCGAGGAGCATCAGGCCTGGTCCTGGCGAAAGGAAGAGCAAGCACAAAGTAGAAACACATGGATTAGAACACAAGGTTATAAAACACAACCATATTTTATGATGGTTTAAAAGTGCGCTGACTCACTTTCTCAGGATGATGACCGCCCGGCGTTCCTTGATGTCTTGGGGCCGAATGCAATGGGTGATGTCATCTGCAGCGTAGCCACTGAGAACGAGAAGGAGGCTTTTAGTGAAAGGACCCCAGGGGCCTAAGCAGCAGAAGAAGAAACAAAACATCAATCCAATCACTGCATGACGGCAAACAAGACCGGGTCACCTGAGCACCGTGACACTGCCTCGCTTCACGGGCAGGACGAACACCGGCTCCGACACCCGGATCGGCTTGAACTGGAAGCGGCAGCCGAAGCAGAGCGCGCTGTCACTGAAGAAGGACACCGAGACGATGGGTCGCGCGAAGATGTGCAGGGGGTCGACGTGGGACACGATGCACCCTCCGGGCTGGTAGTCGTTGATGACTGCACTGTTGACGAAGCCCTCCGGGATCACCCCGGTGGACACCAGCCGCTTGATCACCAGGTCGTGCACCCAGCCGGGGATGTCGTCCACCTCGCCCTTGCGGTACAGCCTCTCCTGGCCCGGGCCACGCTTCTCCAGCTGGGCCCCGTACGTGTAGCCCTCCCCGAAGAAGTACTTGTTGCGGAGGGGCGCCCTGTCCACGGTGTGCTCCCGGTAGAGCCCCGCCTCCCCCTTGGCGACCACGTCGTCGATCTTCTCCTCGATGAGGGCGCACTCCTCCGCCGTGAAGACGCTCTGCTGCAGGATGCTGCCGCTCACCCGGCGGGCCTCCTGCTCCCGGAGCTCCGCGCTGTCATCGCTGTGCGCGCACTCGTCGTCGGACTCCCGGTACTTGCGCTTCGGAGCCTTGGCGCCGCCGTTACTGGTCCCGTCCGCGAACTTGTTCTTGTGCTCGTCTCTGTGTGGAGTCATGGACTTCAGCTTGTCCCGCAGGTCAGAGTATCCGCTGGCTGCCATGTCAGCCCAAACAATGTGGCGCGTGCGTGTGTGTGTGTGTGTGTGTGTGTGTGGGGGGGGGGGGGGGGGTAGTGCGACGTGTGCTCAAAGAGAACGGACAGTACGTGTCAGCGCAGCATGTCAGCACCGTGTCAACGGCCTGGGTGAATACGATCGCACCGGGGAGTCCAACTGAGTAACTGACGGTTGTATATGTCGTTAGCGTTAAGCGAGTCTGCAGCGCTCAGAAGTAGCTAGCATTAGCTAAGTAGCTCCGCCGCCCCGTGTCTGCGTGCACTTGAACCGGCGAGCCGGGTGGGACACTTGGCTGCGGACGATGTCAGGGCCGAACTACACGCAGAGTGAAACCTCTGCGTCGACACTGACACTGCACCACAACACGCTCAGCCGGCCGGGGAGGCTCACGAGAGCTAGCCGAGCTGCTAGCTAGTGAGCTAGCTGGCTAGCTGGTGAGCTACACTAGCCTGGCTTGGTTTGTCCGTCGCCGCCTGGAAAAACCGACAGACCACGCAGCAACATTTCACATGTCACCCCACTAAATTCCAGACCTCGGTTCTCCGGAGACGTTTCCGCTCGAGTCCAGGAAAAACATTGTTCTCACGGTCCGTTCACACCATCACGACCCGTGTCGTCTGCGAGGAGGAAAAAAAAAACACACACACGCTGAAAATAAACTCGTGTGACCTGCCGGAGGATCTGCGCATGCTCAGTGGCCACCTGCCAGTTTGTGGAAGGGGGGCGTGGCTATTAGTGTGTCCTGGACGACCATTGGAGGAATCCATATCCCAGTTTGGCAGCGTTCAGGGGATGACGTCACACACGACTGCTAATTTTGTCACACTAATCTTCTTCACCTCCTCCTCTGTTCATACTCACGTGCCAATGCATTTATTGCTCTGGGTTATTCCTAATTTTTTTTTTAAATGAACAAAATATATATATAAAAATAATAATGACGAGAATTCAAATCAAAAGGTGATCAAATCAAGCTCTGTTGTAGTTTCAACATTGTCACACACATAGTGGAATTAAAAGATGTCAAATAGATTTACTAATTTTGACTTCTTAATATTTCAATTAGCTTATGTTCGGCAGGGTAGCTTGTACAAAAAAATAACCTATAATAGTATAGCTTCATTTATTTGTTGATTATATTTCGTTTTAATAATCTGAAGTACAGTAAAGTCATCAAATTCATGTAGTGGAGTACAAAAAGTGCAATATTTTTTTATATTAAAAATGTTGTGCCCTCTACAAGAATTTAGGATAAAGTTGTAAGTTTAAAACAATTTTAATTAATTTACCGCTCAACATGAGTTTGTATATAGTGACCTATAGTGGCCAACTAAGTAGGTCTGTGAGGTTTGATAATATTAAACTGGTATTGTGAGTACAGATCTCTACATACAAACCCCACACATTTAATATACCAAACAATTGATCAGTTGATCAAGACAATAGTCAGATAATTACTAATAATAGTAATAGTTATAATAAATGACAAAAAAGAAGTGATCACCAGTTTCCCAAAACCAATGTTTTCAAATAACTTGTTCGGTCCAAAAGATATTAAATTAAATATTGTTAAAGATGAAACACAAGCTGACAAGCTGGAACATTGAACTTTTGGTAATTTGCTCAGTAAAGAACTAAAACAATGAATTTGATTAGCATGAAACTGAATATCAGTTTTATAGAAAAAGCTATTTCTTGTTAAATTTAAAAAAATCAATAGCCCCACCTCCGCTAATTAAAAATAAATATTAATAATATTTTGGCATTGTTAATTTATTATAGTATTGATAGCTGTAATTTAGTTGTGCATTTTCTAACAAAGTAAAAAAAAACTTGTTTTATTGTTGTTGAATCATTTTAATAAATGAGCGCAGAAATGCTCATAACTGTCTTTAAAAACTTTTTTTTACAAAATAAGCACGTTAATACATTAACATTGTCTGAAAACAACAATGGTTTGACATCAACATCAAGTTTCACAGTCAACAGCCGTAATAAAAAAATAAAAAACATTGCAGTTATAAAACACTGTAATGACAAGGCACAGGCCTGTGAAGCTCCCTCACCACCCATTGTCGCTTCCACAACAATAAAACATATTCAATGTGATACCAATGAAAACTACAGTAATAAGTGCAATTACCAAATAATCAACGTGAAAATAATCATTGATCAATATCGACATTCAGGGTTTCTCAGCTAAACTTTGTTCACAACAAAACACCTGAAGTCAAGAAGAGGTAGGTTATTTCTTTACAGGTTTCATCCCAATGTATGTGTGTGTGTGTGTGTGTATGTTTATACAAGTGTGTGTGTGTGTGTGTGTGTATAAGCACAGTCAAGCATTGGACATGTGGTTATAACATGGTGATCTCGCTGGGTGGCAGGGTGAGCCTCTTCTCCCGCACCAACATCATGTTTTCCACCTGCATGGCGATGACTCGACACAACTCCAGGCCCTGTGGACAAAATGTATCCGGCGTCAGAGACTCCGACACACACACACACACACACACACACACACACACACACACACACACACACACACACACACACACACACACACACACACACACACACACACACACACACACACACACACACACACACACACACACACACACACACACACACACACACGGCAACTCCACTGAAAGAATCATTTTTCCGTCCTGGTTTTGCCTAATACCTGCTCCAGCTGCATCTGAATGACCCGTTGCGTGTTCATGTCCCCCAGGGTGAGGTCCACATACGGGTAACTGGTGCCAGCGCTGGGCCTCTGGGTGCGGCTGGACTGCACTTCCACCAGGGGGACCGCTGCCATCAGCTCCTGCACCACAGAGGCCAAACATTATAAAACACCTCTACTACTCCAGCTATGTACTTCTGGGTTCATGTTTCGGTCATGACGAGCGCCTTTCGAGATTGTGTGTGTGTGTGTGTGTGTGTCCTTACATGTGTATTTTTGTGCAGGAAGTGAAGACCATGTTGATTGACGGCAACGATGCAGGGGGCGTAGAAGGTGGTGGAGCTGCTGCTGTGGATGTAGAAGAACGAGGAGCCGAACATGGGGAAGGCACTGACCAGGCCTGCGCACACCCCAGACACACACAAAAAACACTGACCTTAATTAAAGGGACAATCCACAATTCACATCAAGTTCAGTGTACTCTCCATAAGAACAGTTGTATCATGTCTTCTAGCTCTGGAGGAGCTTTCCAAAATTTGGAAAAGAAAAAACTCATGTTTGAAAAAAAACGTGGGTAACGACAAGTTTAATAAAAGATTCAGCGATGAGTTGGATTATTGGAAATGTGGGATCCAACGTTTTTGAGATTTGACCCACACTGAAGATGAATACTCTGATTTAAAAAAATAGAACAGTCTGACTCGAAGCACAGAAGGTCAAGTTTTTCCATCTTTCAACATTTTCTTTTTGTGACATTAATCTTGAAAAAAAAAAGGTGCAAATTTATTCAATTTATTGGTTACAGCAATTCTTAGACCTTGCTCTGTGAATGCGCTACATAACCTAATAATTGATAGAGCTTGACAGTTCTCACAATAGAGTCTCAACTCAAAGTCTTCTTCTTCTCACTCACTTGTTTTATTCCTCAATAGAATAAATCTGTCACTGGATGTGACTTTGACAACAATTATAGAAGTTGAAGGAAAGAGACACTGCTGGTGGCATCTTTTCTAATCTGCTGATGAAAACCCCGTGAGAACGTTGAAAGCCGCATGATTTTATGTTTGCTGTTCTTTTGATGGTTTACATTCAAATACATATATTTATTTTCCTTTTCCTCAAAATTTCAAACAGGAAATTGACACATTTTCCAGAAAACATGCGATATCACAGTATATGTTGATGTCACAATATAACATCACATATACCGTGACGGAGGATTTTATCCATATTTTCGTCTCTTTGTACACATTATACACATTCACATTAAAACTAACCTGTCGCGCTCCGTCTTAATGCAAACAGAGATCTTACCCAGGAACTGTGCTCTGGCCTGGTGCGGGCTCAGGGTCTGCACTTGTTGCATGTGCTGCGTCACCATGGCAACCCACTGCTGGGGCGGCTGCTTCTTGAACAGAGGCGGGGCGATATACTCTGATATTTCGTGTCTGGAGGAGGAGAGGGGAGCAGGAACAGAATCTGAGATAAACAGAAGTCTTGCTTCGCTCGGTGATTTTCAGCATTTCTCACTAGGATTTTTCGGGCGACTCTGTTCTGCTGCTGGCTGTGTGTGTGTGTGTGTGTGTGTGTGTGTATGGGTGGACAGAGATGGCGATAACAACAGGAATAGCAAGAAACTCTTAGAAGTTTCTTGCTCTTGCTATTTAATCAAGTGACATTTTGCACTTCAGTGGGATATAAAAGTAAAAATCCTTCACTTTTACTCTTATTCACATACCTAAAAAATTGAAATCTATTATTTGCATTAAATTTTATTTATTTTGTTGCATTTTTAATATTATTTTGTTGCATTTATTTTTTTCATTAACTTTTTTTCTTCCTTTTTATCAAATCTGCCAAAAAATCTAAAGTTCTGTTTTTGCCTTAACATTATGAGGGGAAAATAATATTTTATCAAGGCTGTGGATTATGTACATGTGAAAACAAGTCAAGTCTGAATTTTTCCGAATTCATAGTATGGGTATGCATGTTTTGCACATGTATTGATGTACAGTATGAAACAGTTTGATTTTACTTTCACCGTTCCTGTTTTTTATTAGTTATTTTCTTCTTAGGGTTAGAGTTTCCTTGACTACACACACAAGCGTAAAAATGTGGTGACATGTTTGTTATGAACCAAGCAATGATATAATTAATAAAGTAAAAAGTTGCATGCAAAATTCATCTTATTTTATATCATTCTATGATTTGATCAATGAAATGGGAGACATCAATTTAAAACAATTCACTGTACTCTGGGGCTGAATAGAAAGAAAACCTCAGCCATTTTATTTTCCTCGCTACTGTTTTCCTCACATGCTCGGGATGAAGACGATGTCTTTGGCTCTGTGCTGCAGCGCTGCCAGTTTTGAGATCTGGTGCAGCTGTTGGTCGCTCACTTTTCCGTGTGGAAGAACATTCAGCAGGCCTTTGCGGTAGTCCGGCAGGATCTACAGACACGCACCAGAAAAACATTCACACACTCAAACACACGTTCACAAAAACAGATCATACACTGTACGTACTGTATGTGAAATCACATGCGGTACCTGGTTGTAGTGCATCGCGACACACAGCTCGTTCTCAAACTTGAGCGGTTGAGTCCAGACGACTCGTCTGAACCAGAAGCTGTAGCTGGTGTCGACCACCTCGGCCTCTGTCGCGACATCCAGGATGTATTCGTGTTTGTTCAGAGGACGCACGTTCTGACCTGGACACAGAATTAACATATGTTTCTGTGCAGGATTGTCAATCCAGCGTTTAGTATCAGTTTCTGACCTGTACAAGCCCCGAAAAACATGACAGCAGAATACAAATCACAGACAGAGTCTGCAAGGAAAGTCACGTTAATATTTATAGAACTACATGCTGTGTGACCCGCTGTGTTCCTGAACAGCATGGACGCAAGAGCAGCTGTCCGCTGTCATCATGTGGAGATATTTTAATGCTAAAGCAGGAACAACGGAATGCAAAAGTGTGCGGCTGGAGCGCTTCAAGGAGCCTAATGGGCGCTGGAGCTTTCAGCGTGAACCAAAAGAATTGAACAATGTATTTATTCACTTATGGGATATTTTTGGCAAGTTTGTGCAAAGTGCATATGAATGGCACTTTAACCATGCTGGTAGATAAGAGAGAGGAAATTGCGTGTCGGACGGAGATGTCAGTGTTTTGTGGTGTCTGTATCAGAAACGAGACGCTGATATTGAGCCATCTCTCTCTTGTCCGTTACTTTTCCATGACAGCCACATCAGGACGCACGGACACGAGTAACTTTCTCCCACAGCCAGAAACCAAAGAGCCGCCTGATACGTGATCGGTGAGTGGATCTACTTCACTGGCGGCGAAGAGTAGAGAAGAGTAGTAACTCATCTCGCACAGAGGGAGAGCGAGACTGCGCCGTGAACACACCTCTGTTGGTGACTAAGAATATGGCGTATTCCTCCATGGCCTCCAGTCTGTGTAAACCCATCTCATAGCACAGCTCCTCATTCACCTCCAGGGCAACCTGAAAACACACACACACGCACACGCGCACACACACACACACACACACACACACACACACACACACACACACACACACACACACACACACACACGCACGTGTCTATGAGGACCCAGCCCCTCACACTGTAGATGACTGTACTGGTGAATACTATCGAAAAACACCTACAGAGCAAGTTTTGATTTTCACGTGACGTTCGATTCCTCCAGGAAAGAGGAAGAGCTGACGCTTTGAACTCCGTCCCGCCTGAGGAGGTACAAGCACACACGCATTCAATAAACAATATGCACAAACACTGGACATACTGGTGACAAACAACTACAGCATAAATTTTTATGTGCAACACAAAAAGTGTTATGAATTTATTAAAAAAAAACATGATGCATTATTATAGATTAAAATGTGCAGTAATAACGATTTCAAGGATAAGGAAGGCGATAAATTCTTTGGTTTTCTTATTTTCAACAAACTATAAACAACATGTTCTTCTTTAATTATGCTTTGACTTCCCTTCGCTCTCTGAGCTACTCAGCCCCCGAGCCCTCAGCTTCCTAAATAATTCATGTTTTTCCTTCCCTTGAACAGTGTGGCACTACAGTTTTTGTTTTTCTTAACTCAAAAGGGAGTAAATAGTGTATTTGTTTGACTACTTTCATGCTACAGTGGCTGTCTTCATTATTATGAAAGTACGTGCCACCCAGTGAATATTCTCTGCAACAGTGCTCGCTCGATGTGTTTCTAGTCGTTTTTGGGACAGTGGAGCTCTATGGTACAAAAGAATAAGATGTATCAGCCCTTGGATACACAGAACATCAATTCATTGTTGGTCATATTAGATATAATGTAAATAATCAAACTTAGCAAAATGACCTCCTGTTCGATCAGCTGGAGCATTTAATTGCTGCTTACGCTCATGATAGTAATATTACAACCTAATGCTCCTACTCTATTACTGAATGAAGGCAGCATTTTTATGTGTAAATGAGTATTAACACCGTGGATATTACTAGTTTTATTAAAGTGAAGGATCTGAATACTTCCTCCACCGGTGCACTGACCATCATAGCCTTCAGCTCCATGCTGTTGGGCGGAACAATGCGGCCGCCATATTGGAAGGTCTTCTTCAGGTTCTGCTCGCATGCTTTGGCTATGCCTAGCACGAAGAAAGAAAAAGTTACAGTTAGGTAGTTGCTTTGGGAACGTGCACAGCAGATTTACACTTAATAATGAGTGTGCGATTGTGTGTGTGTGTGTGTGTGTGAGTGTGTGTGTTACCCTGATACTGAGCTCCTGCACTGCGGGAGGCCTGCTGCAGGTGTTTCAGGAGGAACGGCTTGAGGACTTCAGAGCAGCGATGGTAAGCCGTCAGGATGTACAGCAGCCTCCAGCCTCGTTGGCAACTATCACTGTAAAGAAACGAGCGAGCACACACACACACACACACACACGCGCGCACCCTCAGGACGACGAGAGAGAAGAGTAGCGCGTGCGTCGGTTTGTGATGCGATGAGAAGTAACGTGCGGCGAGCAGACTTACGGTTTGGAGCTGGTGTTAGCAGTGAGCTGTTTGAGGAGCTGGCAGTAAGCCTCATCCCTCATCAAGGTGAACTCTCCTATGAGCTGGGGAGGGGACACACACACACACGCACACACACACACACACACACACACACACATATCAGCAAACTGTCAAAGAGAAAACGAAAGCCTACAAAAATCGTTCCGTGTGTGTACTCACCTTGAGGAAAGTGCTGACCACTTCCTGTTCCGTTTGTCCCCTTGAGGTCGAATCACCCGTGAAACGCATCGCCACTACACAAAATACACAACCAGGCACACACACAGAGGGTCAACACTCTGACAGAGTCTAACAGAGGATGACTCGGAGACGAGACGGAGGAACAGTCGAGCAAATATGAGGAGAAGAGAAGGTGAGAACTTACACATGAAGAGATCGGCGGCCACTCTGTTCATGGCCGGATCAGTGAACTCGATCAGAGACTCGGTCAGAGGCGTCTGGAGAGGAGCAGATCATATACGGGAAAAGTGTCATATAGGAATGACCACACACGAGTGTTGAGATACTGTAGCTTATAGAAAAAAAAAAGGAAAGGCACCTTGGAGAACCTGATCATTTCACTGGGCTCCCGGGAGTCTCTGTTCTTGCTCTTGCTCTTCAGGGAATCTCTGATAATAATAATAATTAAAAAAAACATCAGTCACAATGTACAAAAAATGAAATTCGAAGCCATATAATCTGTAATAAATAATCACTCTCCATCATTTAAAAAATAAATACATTTTGAAACAAAAGTAGTGATATAAGTAAAAATACCACACTTTAAAAAATACTACAGTACATTACAAGAAGTCCTGCTTTCAATTTCAATTTCATAAAAGCAGAGAAGCAATTTCATCAAATTGTACTTTAATGCTTTTACTATTCTAATAGGCCCCAGTCAGTGTTATATTATTATGATAGACAAATATTATTATTGATGCATTGACATTTAACTAAACGTTCTAGTTAATTTGGGATGGAGCTGATTTTATACACTGTTGTAATGGAGCTGTATATTAAAAAGAAAAAAAGATTTGTGCTGTATGTTAAGTCCACAGGTGATTTCTGATCAGATCTCTACTCAGGACTATGTGCGGACAAACTGGGTTTGATTGACAGCCGAACTCTCCTTTTCATTTTGTAGAACCCCTTGGGAGGAAATGAATCGTTGACCTGTTATCATTGGTATCATTGTTGTCATAGCCGGGAGCAGTGTATTGTTTTCAACCCTTTGTGTGTGTGTGTGTGTGTGTGCCAAATAACTTGACAACAAATGGGACATATTTTCACCAAACTTGGTGGGAATATTACTTGTGAGCTGATCCCCAGATGATGATTAACTTTTGGGAGCCAGTTGGTCAAAGGTCAGAGGTCATGGTCAACAAAAATATGGTCAGAAAAACACATTTTCTTAACACATCTCCACAAATAATAGAGCTAGAGAGAAAATCTAAAGCTTATACTGATCAGAATTTTTTCTCTTTATCATGTGTCACATCATGAAGTCATGAGTCACAAAGAAGTCAGAAAATGGGCAAATGTGTCTGTGCAAAAATATTTTTTTCAAGGTATCCCTTCATCCTTAAGGACTATAGACAGGAAATGAAACTGATATGGATTCAAAAAACATCATCATGATGTCCCTGTGAAGTTAAAAAATTCTGTCATTTAGAAAAGAGACACGACCTACAGCATTTTTATATCAACCAATAATCACCAAGACATATTATGAAATGACAATGATAATAACGCCATTATGAAATTATCTTAATATAGAAGCCAGTTAGGATTGCCTGATTAGGGTACATACAGCATGCAGCGTAAGCATCGCCCCTCCGATGATTTCTTTTTCTTAAAATATTACAAAATACTAAAATGTATCTCAAAATTATACTGAACTGTACATCACTTTCTACCTGTGGATTTAAATGTGAGATGACCTTGATGTGTTTGTGTTTGTGTCGATTTTCCTTTGTGTGAATTCTTGTCTTTGTCTCACCCCTTCCCACCGGGTCCCTGTCTGAAGAACTTCTTGGCAAACACCAACATGTCATATTTACTGTCCTGCAGGGCCCTCTCATCCAGCTCTCCGTCAGCAAAGCCATCGAGGGAAACTCTCTGAGAGGGCGAAAGATTGACAGTGAAAAACAACCTGACGTGCCGTCAGTTTGACAGACGACTGCGGGTGCCAACTGTGTGCTTGTTGTACCTCGATCGTTTGATCTATCTCATGTGCAGCCATGGTGGACGCTACGGCGACGGCGACCGCCGACGACGCGGCGAACTGTCCCGCTCCCCCGCGAGGCTCCGCCTTACGGTCCAGCGGCAGCGACAGGAAATCAGGGGGAGCGACGGGATGGACGCACTCAGCCGGGAATGTGCCGGAGCGGCCGAACACGGCACCGAACTTCCAGCCTGACACACACACACACACACACACACACACACACACACACACACACACACACACACCCTTTTTACCCCCTTTTCCACCAAAGCAGTTCAACGGCCGCTTCGGAGCCAGATCCTGATCTAGAACCAGTTCTTCTTTGTTCTACAACCAGAAAAATGGTTCCAGAGGTTGTTTTTTTTCCTTTACAAAGAACCGCTGACGTCAGGAGCTGGGGTTGGGATTATCATGACCAACAAGACCGACGTAAACTTTGTTGCAATCGCCATAAAAGAAACAGACAAAACAGTCAGCTTGTGCATCATATCGTCTGCAGAGAAAAATGGAGAATTAACGTTATGGATGCCAAAGCTAAGCAGCAGTGGAGGGGGCAAACTGTCGCTGTGTGGTCACAGGCCCCGGAATGAGAGCTTCAGGGACAAAGCCTGTGATGGAGCATATACACCGAGAGATGGTGACAGCAGGATAGAGGAGGACTTTAGAACACATGATGGACGAACTGAAGAAAATGAAAAAAGATTAACAAAGCCGGGAGCAACGCTTGAAAAGAGACACTGGTGTTTCTGGGAAATCAGGGACATGTACAGCGACAGCTCTAGCTCCTGTGCAAAAGCGAAACAGGTTCTAAAAAGGTTCACAAGTTGAACCAACTCGGAACCAGGCCCCGGCACTACGCTCACTCTTTTGGTCCCTTGACAGCCCCCCCCCCTTCTCCCCCACCACTATAATTCCTGATCCCTATCAGCCCCTTTCCCTCACAACAGGTCAGCTTTTCATTTAAAGTCAGATGATTATCTGGACGCTATTCTTTCTCATTTACACAGACCTGCCTCTCCTCCACAGCTATGCTGATAACCCGCCACATATAATGCAACCTTTTGGTCCGATTAAAGGCGATAACAGATCAAATTGGATTGTGTTGGTGGGCGACGGAAAGTCAGAGGACCCGAGAGTCGTGTGCTATTTAAGGTTCATAGATTTTTAGAGTTGAAACACACGACAATATATCACCAACATGTGTGCAGGAGTCTGTCTGTCCGTGACTCCTCCTCATCTGTGATACTTTATCATCGCATACGTCCTCAAGAAGGGACATGAATCAATATTTTTATCAAATTGCATCGCCGCCCTCCATGTCGAAAAAACTTTTTTCTGATACAATATTGTATTTAAGGGGTGCCTGGGGCAATGTCAACATCACTGCACCTATTTCTCCTTGACGTAGAAATACCATCACACACACACACACACACACACACACACAGGGCGCGGTGAGTCAATCTTTCAAAGCTGCCAGTTTGAACTGTCGCCTTTTTCATTTTTGGACGTCGGCCAACATCTGGTTACCACACTCAAAAAACGCAATGATTGATGAGGATCGAGGTGATTTTAAATCTGGTTTAAAAATGAATCAATACTGTGAAAAACCCACCGAAATCTTCAGTGTCTCTCTTCAGCTCCTCCAGAAACACCACCTTCTTCCTCACCACGCAGCCGTAGCTGTGACCTGGAGGGGAGACACACACACACGCGTGGCAAAACACTCACTCACAAACAAACAGATAGGTAGATTTACTCCTACGATAACAGGATTTTCGACCAGCATGTGCACGCTCGTCACCTTTCTCCAGCCCGTCCATGACCTGGAGCCTGATGATGTCTCCCTTGTGGAAAGTGAGCATCGAGCGGTCGTCCGTCACAAAGTTACGTTCAGCGATCACGTAGTCTGAGTCCTGAGAGGGAGAGAGAAGAAGAAAACACGCAAATGAATACAACCACACACTCTGTTAAATGAGGTGTTATTTACAGTTGTTTGTTCCCACTTGTATCACCAAAAATACTTTTTGACATCTTTAAATAAAAAGCACGTTGCGCGGGTTTCAGCTATTTTTCTTTAAGTTTTAAGTGTCAATAGTTTCAGTGTGTGTGTGTGTGTGTGTGTGTGTGTGTGTGTGTCCTGTACCCGTTTGATCTCACTGATGAAGGTGTCTATGAGGTGTTTGACTTGCGGTGCCTTGGCTGAGAACAGGATCAGCTTCTCGTTGGTCAGGTTGAACTCCAGCACGTTGGTAGACGGGATGGTTACGAACAAGATGTCTGCGTAGCTGAAATAAGCACAGTTTGACTCGGGAGGTGCCACACAAACAACGCCAGCGCGGGTGGCAAGCACAAATGGCTCGTCTCACAAGAGGAGCTAAACACAAGCGGGCTTGTCTGAGGTATCTGGCTTTACTCATTAAAGGGGCAGTAAGCGGTTTTTGGAGAACGCTTCACCCAGAACTTTTCATTCCCATGTCCACCGATTTGACTCAAAATACCACGCTGTAAGATATGACTCAGGTGCAACACAGCAAAGAGAGTGAAAACAGCACATACGTGTACGGTCGTAGGACTCGGAAGTAGTCTGGAGCCGCAGCGCTGCTTTTTACCGTCTTCAACAGCTTAATTCCACTGTGCGACACAGATAACACCTGCACACCTGTTCCTACACTACCCTGCACACACAGAAAATAAACACATGTAGACATAGAGAAGGCTTCATGAAAAACAAAAGTAACACATGCACTAATTATTTCCCCTCTGGGAATTTACCGCCCCCACCGAGGCAGGGAAGAGTCGGGAGAAGTATATCTCCCAGGTTTCCCTCGCTGCCGTCACAACCGCTTTCTTCACGCGCTCCTCCACCGGATCCATGTTCTGTTGGACCCCGTGTTGAGCTGTCGTTCACACAAACAGACACACGCGAATCTGTGAGTGTCAAGGCGATGTGTTCGGATTAGAGTGTACGGTTGAAGAGAAAAAAGAAAAAGGGGGCACGTCTCCGGGAAGAACAGAGGGACTACCGAGGAGAGCTTTCATTTTCTGCCTTTCATCCCGGGTGATGCGAACGCACGCCTCTGACAGAGTGTCGTTCACAATCTGCGGGAGCCAAAAGAGAGGAGACGTGATGTTAGAAATAATTTAGTTTGATCTTTCTACGGTTGTTCTGTCGCCACAAACAGTGGGAGGTAAAAGGGGGTCAGTGGAATACATTTGATTAAAAAAAAATGAAGATGAGTTACCTGTTTGAAAATGAGGTCTAGCACCAAAGGATTGTTGAAGCTGTCTTTGGGATGGAAAACCTGGAATCAAAAAACCAAACAAACACTCAAAATTAGAACATTATGAGAGTGGATCATAAGGTTTCTTTTGTGTTTGTGTATTTCCTGTTTGTACACACCTCCTTCCTGAGGTACAGGCGCCAGGGAACGTTGGTGTAGGTGTAGTGCTCTTCGTTGGTGCGCTGATGGAGTTGTGTCTGGATGCTCTCCGTCTCCACCGGGAGCTCTCGAGAAACTGCGGCAAATTTAAAGAGATTACATTCAGTGTTATTCTACTCGAGTGGCCCCCCCGCTGCTTTTTCTCCACTGACGAGAGGGATGCAGGAGAGTTCAAGGTAGGTCGCGCAGGCGAAGGAACAGGTGTTGTGTAAACACAACGGGCAGTTACTCCCGGCTGACAATCCCAGCAATGGGTTTCCACAATGTCATTTCTTGGTCCCAAAATTGTTGCTATCGTTTCAAACAAAGGTCCAAATGTGTTTGTCACTAGGCAACAGTACAGAGTGAGTAAAGAGGTTTGATAGTTTCCCCCATAGACTTTATACAAAGATGGACGACGTGACAGCTCCGTAAAAGTGAGGCCATAACATCTTGATTGCCCCCTGGTGGCTGGCTGCTGTATAGGTCACAAACCTCACCTCCTCCATGTTAGCCGATCAGAGTTGGTACGTGCCAAATCATTTTTTTCTGTTTCTGTCATATAGCTCTTATCAAGCTGGTGTATTTTCAAGTGTTCATGTTTCTGCTAAGTTTGGTTTCAATAAGTTATTTGATGCTATAAAACGTTGAAATGTCATGACATTGGCGGCTGAAACTGACTCACGATTGGTCCAACCGCGTGTATGGGCGTGTACTGCAGCGCCCCTCCACCAGCACGACTATGAAGATTCTTGTCGCCGAATGACATCACCATCACAAGATGGCGACGCCCGTTTCTGGAATATTTTGGCTTCATTTTTGTACAGGGGGGAGGAAGTGGAGTCCGTCCACACAGTCTACGTTTTTCCCAGTTGGGCTTTCAGCACAGTTAATTTAATCATCTAATGCTCGTGGAAATACCAACTAAATAAGATCTGGCAGATGAATGTTTGATGAAGTGGCATATCATGGATGAGGCCTGTGCAGAGGGGAGCACTTAGACAGGGCTGAGGAGGCAGCATAATGACCCAGGAAAATCCTAAAACCCCTGAGGGAGGATTCATTTTTCATCCTGTCGTCTCGTGGGCGGACTTATCTACATTAGATCCACAAGAACACTGAGCAAACTCTTAAAGCTACCGAGAGTAATAGTTACAAGAACTTATTCACAGAAATTTAATATATTGTCCATAAGTATGTGTTCATATATGTATAATCACCTGCAAGAAAAATAACTGATGTTATTTTGTCAACTTTAAATAAGTGAAATATAGTTACATGAGGTGGACCCGACCTCCGTGTCAGTCGCCATGTTTGCTCCGTCGTGTTGAATACGGTGCACAAAACGGTCCAGAATACGTCGCATTCGCGTTGAAATGGTGCGCGAATGCGGTGCGCCACCATAAAGTGTCCCCTGCCGGTTGCGGTTTGCAACTTTACCACCAGATGCCGGCAGACAATTACACACTGGGGCTTTAAGTGTATATGACTGGTTTTGTTTTTTTTTATTTTTACAATGATGACCATTTAGTAAATAGGCAGGATTAGTTGTTTATAGAACTGATAAACACTTACTGTGAGGCAAAGAAAAAGAAGCACCATGAATAAAAGGATTGAAACAGTTAAAAGAGGCTTTGGAGGTTTTAATGAGGAAGGAAACGCATCCGACATAATTATCTAGGCCTTTTCGGTCACACACACTTGGAATATGTTGGATGAGTAAACTGCATACGAGGAGGAGCGTGTTTGTGTGTGAGTACCTGGAGGAGGAGGTTTGGGGAGAGGACGACCGGGCGCTCTTGTCTTCGTACTCTTGGTGGGTTTTAATCCCACCTCTTTGACTGCAGGCGCAGAAGGTGAGGGCGCAACGGGACGCCTGGGCTGCACAGACACAAAAGCAACACCTATTCCCACGACTGCTACTGTTTATTGCTGTCTGAACTAGCATTTTTTTCAGGAGTGTGTGTGTGTGTATGTGTGTGTGTGTGTTTACCTGCGGAGCAGGAGGGTTGTCCATCTGGGGTTTGAGGATCTGTAAAGCTTCATCACGAGGGGTTTGCTTCTTCTTAAACTTCCCCTCTGGTCTCCTGAAGGCATTGCAGTCGGTGTCAACACTGCACGTTACAGTTTGCAGGATTTTCCAACTACAAATGTAATGTATCGTATAATCTGTGTGTTTGTGTGTAAACACAAATCCTTCTGGTACTGTGTGCTCACTTTGCGGGCCTTAATACCGGAATCTGTTGGTGGTTAATTACAGTGTGTTCTGTGACTGAAGAAAACATCGGCTGCTGAGCTGCATTCACAAGCACAAATCCACCGCGCTCAACTCCGCAACCACGTGTGTTTGTGTGTGAGATCTCACCTCTTGCCTGCTGGCAGCGATCCTGACGGCGGAGGTGGCGAGTTGTATCTTTTGATGATTTCTTTAAAAGTGTAATGAATAATTTAAGAATACTTATAAAAATTGTAAAAAAATAATTATCTTCGCTCTGGCTGTTTTTAAAATCCAATGCGCCTGTTGAAAATTCAGCTTTTACCTTTAATGTCTTGGCTGGGGACGATGAGATCCGAAGTCCGAGTCGAGTGCTTCACCACATCTGTGGCAGGGGGCAGAGGAGACGTCACCACTGGCGCTGAAACACACACACACACACACACAGACGCACGTGCACGCACACACACACACGACAACACACACACACACACGCACGTGCACGCACACACACACACACACACACACAGACGCACGTACACGAACACACACACACCCACACACCCCCACACACCCCCACACACACACACACACACACACACACACACACACACAGGCAATAAGATGTTATGAGTTTTAATTAGAGGGATATTTCGGTTTCTTGCTCTCGTGTTTTCATCTCTTTCTTACCAAACTTCCTGACTGGTTTCTCCTTGTTTATGGGGACGCCCGGAGCCTTCCTCTGAGGGACGCTGTCCTTACCAGACTGAGCCTTGAAAAAAAAGCCAGACAGAGAGGCTTTGCCACATTTTGCAGATATTTAACCTATGTTTTTTTTTTCTATTGGAGCAAGGTCATTGTCAGAGCAAAGACAAGTGGGGAACACGCACCTGCTACATGCCGTTTGTTACAGAGAGTAGAACCGTGAAATGTAATATTCTGATGTTCAGCATGATTATGTCTTTATTTTGAAAGTTGGTTGTTTTTGGACAAATTCATTTGAGCTATTTTTCCGGTTTGTCAAAACTGGAATTATTCAAATGGTTTATATCTAGACGGTGTAAGAAGACAGCACAAAGCTTCACATGAACGAAAAAGATCTGAATTATTAATATAAATAATTATTTCCCCCGTATAAAAACAGTTGCTTCAAAAGAAAACACCAAACATCTTCTCGGCAGCCGCCGCCTATAACCTACACGACTAGGACAAAAGAGAAGTTGCACCACATAATTGGGCAAAGAAATCAGCATATTTCTTGATGTCAATGCATTTTATGTAGGTGTTGCTCTTATTTTGTTCAACCAGCAACTGCTTATTACCTTACGACTGCACAGCTCTTCTTCTTTTTCTCAATATATATGTGAAATAAACCCTTTATTCTTTATTCTGTTGCCAGGAAAAAAGGATGAAATCTTTCATTAACTCAGCAGTGCTGAATCATTGTGCTCCATGTCACTTTGGACTGTTCTACCACACGTCTCAGAGTTACTGACCTGTGCAGCAGGGTTGGCTTTAGGCTGCGCCGGCTCAGTTGGGTCGGTGTTAGTGGAGCTCGGCTGAGGTCGGGGCCCGGTGGCCCGAGGCTGAGGCTGAGCTCCGGGCCGCGGTGGAGTTTGTTCCTGTTGAGCGGTGGGAAGGTAGGGGCTCGGTGGGATGCCTGATGCAGCGTAGGGAGTGGGGGTGAAGTTGGCGTAAGGGCTGGGCGGGATGTTGGCGTACGGACTCGGAGGTATGACGGCGTACGGGCTGGTGGCGTAGGGGCTGAGAGGGTGATGGGGCAGAGGACTCGAGGGAGGGCTTGTGATCGGGGAGATGGGGGGGCTCGACACCGGGCTGCCGACCATGGCCATGGCCTGCATGGTCATGTGCTGAGCCTGGGGAGACGAGGAAATGGCGCATTTCAAAAAAATCAAGTGAAAGACACAAACAGGCGCGGATCCGGACAGAGGGTTTACCATGATGATGGCCTGCTGGTTCACAATCGCCTGCTGCTGCTGGTCCAGAACAGAGTGCTGTGCATCTGGAGGAGGGAGGAGGAGGAGATACACAGGTAAACAGCACAGAGCGCAAAATTACGTTTGAGTTTCTCATATTTTTTCTTTCCATATTCGATACGAACCAGGTGTCACAGGTGCCACGGCCGCAACAGGAGGCGACATCACACCTCCCACAGGAAGGACTCTCACAGCTGTGGACAAAAAACAAACACATGCAGATTTCTAAGCGTGTTTGCTTTATTGCACTTGCTAACGATTTGGAGATAGTGAGGTTCCTCCAGATAGTGTACGTGTGTGTCTCTGGCTCTGTCCAACGTGACTCCATATTCACTGTAAAAGCTGAATATAGCTGCCGCAAGGTGTTAAACAGGGATAAAGAATGAGTGAACAAGGATTGTCAGACCTCCAGGTGGAGGTGGGGGGCCCGTGGACTGCCCCTGCTGTTGCCACCCTCCTCCGACTCCGCCTGCCCCCTGCATCCTGCTGGAAAGTCCGGCAGCGGATTCTACTTCCTGTGAGGAGGAGAGACGGACTTTAAAATCCGAGCACAACATGAACGCTTATGCACAAAGCAGGAGGCGGTTAAAGGAATGCTCGTCTGAAAATCTGAAATATTCACCCTGCGTTGACTCGGAATGGGGCTGGGTGTAGCACTATCTAGTATAAAATGTCAGGTCATATATATATATATGCAATTATTGATTTTATCCATATATACAGAAAAGGGCCAATTTATTCAGCTTGGGCTTATAGCAGTTTTCAGTAGACAATAATGGTAACCCACAAATATATTTCTTTGAAGATGATATAAATGTTCAGTAGGTTGCAAATTTGCACATTTTAGCTCATCGCAAGTTTGACACGGCAACGCTGAAACATTGTGATTTTTTCCATTTAATGTAAAAATGTGTTTTGAATAAACTGAACTGACTTTTTAGTTAATTTTTTTTTTTTTACCAAGACTCCATTAAATATTTGTTACCAAAAACATTTAGGCACAGTATTTAATTTAACTTCTTGTATTTTGTGCTGTGTAGTTTCTTGCAACAAGATTCAAAATGTGAGTAATGTTTTTTTAATGAGTGTCCGATCAGAGAAATCCCCCACTTGAGTGTGCAGCCGTCCCCGTCAGGAATCAGCCACTGACCCATAAACCCACGGGACCGTGCGTTCCTGGGCCGTGTCTCATTAAATAGTCAGCGCTTCATTTGCCAGAGTGTCAGTTCCTCGTAAGCCGATACGCGCGTTGCCCCGGTTCGGAAATCACCGTGGCGATCTAGTCCCCGCGACAGTTACGGTAACTGGGTAACGTAATAGTGCCGCTGGGCGGGAGAGGTCTGTAGAACACACCCGATACATGCTAATTCCTGTCAGTCACATCCGATAGCACGGCTGACATTCACCACATTGGCGTGCCAGCCGAGGACTGACGGCGCCAACGTGGCCAGCGCTCACCGCAACGCTGACCTGACTAAGGATTTAACTGAACCAAACAGTGGAGAAGTGTGATGTTTATAGTGGAGGTAAATTCATCCTATATGAGCTGACATGGTTGTTGTACTCAAACTGAAACTGTCGACACTGATCTTAGGAGTGTTAAGGTCACACACGCTCACAGCAAACACTACATCTCTGGATATCAGCCAGTTATAAAAAGGTAGCTCAAATCAAGCGATCTGATTGGCTCATAGCCGTGGTATGATGACAGGTATAGAAGGGGCTATGACGTCGAAGCAGTTTGCACCTGGTCCGCGTCACTCCGCGACCGAGGCAGTAAAGACGTAAGTAGACGTGAGCCATCTTACTCGTTTAGGAGACTGCCGGCGTATAAATAAAAATATTTTCATTATGATTGTGGACTCATTCCGCGCATTTTCTAACAAATCTTCAGAGCGACCAAGTGAAATGAGTCTCAAGTGAGTTAGGTAACTCACCTCAGTTCCTTCAGACAGCACGGGGTCAAACAGGCTGTCGAGATAACGATCCATCCCTCGCTGAGGCTCCAAGTCTGAGAGAGAAGAGGAGAGGAGATGAGAGGAGGAGAGGAGATGAGAGGAGGAGAGGAGGGGAGGAGAGGAGAGGAGAGGAGATGTGATGAGAGGAGAGGAGATGAGAGGAGATGAGATGAGAGGAGGAGAGGAGATGAGAGGAGGAGAGGAGAGGAGAGGAGATGTGATGAGAGGAGAGGAGATGAGAGGAGATGAGATGAGGAGATGAGGAGATGAGAGGAGAGGAGAGGAGATGAGATGAGAGGAGAGAAGAGGAGAGGAGATGAGAGGAGATGAGATGAGGAGAGGAGAGGAGAGGAGAGGAGAGGAGAGGAGAGGAGAGGAGATGAGATGAGATGAGAGGAGAGGAGATGAGAGGAGAGGAGATGAGAGGAGGAGAGGAGATGAGGGGAGGAGATGAGATGAGAGGAGGAGAGATGAGAGGAGAGGAGAGGAGAGGAGAGGAGATGTGATGAGAGGAGATGAGATGAGAGGAGATGAGAGGAGATGAGAGGAGAGGAGATGAGAGGAGAGGAGATGAGATGAGATGAGAGGAGATGTGATGAGAGGAGAGGAGATGAGAGGAGATGAGAGGAGATGAGAGGAGAGGAGATGAGAGGAGATGAGAGGAGATGAGAGGAGAGGAGAGGAGAGGAGAGGAGATGAGAGGAGAGGAGATGAGATGAGAGGAGATGTGATGAGAGGAGAGGAGATGAGAGGAGATAAGAGGAGGAGAGATGAGAGGAGATGAGAGATGAGAGGAGATGAGAGGAGATGAGAGGAGATGAGAGGAGAGGAGATGAGATGAGAGGAGATGTGATGAGAGGAGAGGAGATGAGAGGAGATAAGAGGAGGAGAGATGAGAGGAGGAGAGATGAGAGGAGATGAGAGGAGATGAGATGAGAGGAGATGAGAGGAGATGACTTCACGGTCTGCTGTCACAATCATTGCGTCTGAGAGTTGATATGTTCAACATGTACCTTGTCCGTCAGAGCCAGCGATGGCTGAAGATATGAAATCGTCCTTTTTTTCAAACCCACCACCCAGCAGGCTGCTGTAAAACAATAAGAAAGAAGAAAAAAAGAATGAAAACAACTACAGCGTCTTTGTCAGTAAACCACGCAGTGGTGGAAGAAATATTCACTTAAAACTACAACAAGTGATGTGTTGATGCTTGTTATGAACAGCGGCTTATTATGATGAAGTCAGAGGCCAACATTCCCTCTCTTCTTTGCTCTGTTCATGGTCTCTTCCAAACTCTTGAAGTAAATATCAGCCTCTTTGGCTGCTGAACGCCAGAGGTGGTGTGTTTAGACACAGCGCAGAGCCGATCTGTGTGTCGCCAAAGAAATAGAAAGGTCCGACGTCGGACTTTCATGAGGCTCTGTAGATTGTGAAGTCCAACACCCTCAGCGAAGACTCAAAGGCTCCAAGAAATGTAGCTTTCAAGTATCTGACCAAATTGCTCAGCGTGCTAGAAGACTGCAACTGTGAGGCTGTGGGTTCAATCCTGAGGTAATGTAATGAATTGTGATGTCTGCCTTCCGAGGGAGTTTAAGGAAACACTGCTTGAATTGTCCTGACCAAAACTGGAGATGTCTGCGGGACAGTTTTGAGGTCACAGGTGTGATCATTGAGACGGTCGCTAAAATTGAGAAGTCCAATGTCCAAAGGAAAGAATCAAACGTGTCTGGACCAATAGTTAACCCTCAGACCCGAGGCTCTACTTTGAATTTTGAAGTCGCACACATAATATAAGCACTCGAAGGCTGTGAGAGGTGCTGGTAATGTGTCTTTTTTACAACTGGCTCAAGGCATTGGAGGAGAACTTTGGACATTTTGAAGACACTGGTTTCCCTTTAGGCTCACTACATTATGAGGTCCAATACCCGAGGGGCTCAAGAAGTGCAGCGCAGACGTGTCCCACTGTCGTTCAGGACGTTGGATAAAAGACTCCAATAAATGAAAGCATGAAATTTTTCTGACCAAAAGAACTCTCCTCTTATCAGAGGGCGTTCTGGAAGTTCTGAGAGCGCGGGCTCAATGCATTTCGAAGCGACTTAAAAGAGAGAGAAGCTCCCTGTGAAGTCGGGAGCATGGTGGGTTTGTTTGAGACCATTAGGGGCCAGTGGTGTCTGGTTCAAATCCCGTCGGATTTTTTTTTGCCAATAATAAAACACTAGCACTACTGTAGCTGCAGATATATTAACCTACCAGCTGCTGATATACTCTGTATGCATTATATTTAACTAGTTGTGTCTTTTGGCCACTCAAGGGCTAATAGAGTGCAACACCACATTAACAATAGAAGTCTTATATATTGTACAGTATAGACTTAACAGTGTGCAACAGTGTGATTATTTTCAGAATGAATGAATCCATCCATCCATCGATATTGGGCGAGAGGTGGGGAACACCCTGCACAGGTCGCCAGCCTAGATTTAATTAATTAAAAAAAGAAATTGTTTTTCATGTCTGCTGGTGTCGGCGCGTCTCACATGCTGGCGTTGGGCCGCACTCTGGTGGGCTCCTGTGCAGAGATGATGAAGTAGCTGCTGTGCTTGGGGAAGTCGGCGGGAAGCTCCAGGTCCGACATCAGGTCCAGGACGTAGTCCGAGCCCTCCAGCTCCACCCACTGGGCGGGCTCCTTCAGCAGCACCGACCAGCCGCGACGGCCCTCCGCTACACCCCTGAGCGCGCACACATGATGTCACATTTCTTTGCCATCCAGTCGTGTGAGTTTATTGCGTATATGTTTTATTGAATACCTGTGTTGTAAGATGTCTTTGGCCATCTCTTCTCCTGTTGTCCAGGAGTGTAGAGGACACAGGAAGGATACACCTGAAGGAGAAGGAACCCAACGCAGAAATTTAATTAAAATACCTACTGACAGACAGCAAAAAAACATAGTTGTGAAAATAATGGGTGTTGTTTCATCTCTGGAAGACATTATGAGCCGCTTAAATCGGATTCAACATCGTCTCTGTAGCCGGTCTGTCTATGAGGATTCTCACAGACACGAACGCAGCTAGCGAACCGGAGTATCGGGTGTTGTCTAATCCCCGGTGGACAGATTATCTTAATGAGAGAAGGGAATGAGAGACAGAGACTTAAATTCTTCTGTGCTGAATAGAGCACACACATTGACAGGGCCTCAGGTAAACAACAAAGAGAGGTGAGGGTGAGTCAACCAGAGGAGTCAAAGGGAGTCAATGGGAATGGGCTTTAAATTCACCAAATGGAGAGATTCTTTGGATATTAAATAGTCACAACACAAATGTATTAATGGAAAAGAATTAAGTCAGTATTTTTTAAGATAAGTGCAGACAAAAGAACAGATGCTACTAGTAGGAGGATGGAAAATCAGTCACAAGCATTCAGATCTCCCTTAATTTCTCTTCCTGTAGATTAATACTTTTTAAAAACAGAAATCTGGCACAAATGGCGGCATTAAATTTCTTTAATGCTAACTACAAATGCAGACGGTTGACCAGGGACAGTCCAGAGATTTTAAAAACCAATAAACAACAATCACCTCTTCGGCTCCTAGTCTGCGTTCGCGTGTGCTCACCATCAAAACAGTGTATGTGCAGGACAGTGTGAGCCCTCTTGCGGTTGGCGGTCCACTCCAGCAGACAGGGCGGGTGCGTGCGGACGTACTCCGGCCCGACGTTGAGCCGCTGCAGAGCCTGAAGCAGACGGTGCTGACACACGCAGTCGTAGCCCTCGGGCCCGTAGTCAGACACGAACCTACGACGACGATGACAACAACAACAAGCGTGAACAAATGTAGAAAACGTCTACATTTGAACTTATGCAAACAGACGCAAAGCAAAGAGGAAAAACGTGGGAATATATTAAGTTTAGAGCTGAATAGACTCAAATTGTTGTCATTCACTGTTTTATTAACGTCACTACACACGTGTTGTTTGTGAGGGGCTCACTTGAGCAGATACTTGGCCAGTCTCTGTGAGGGCAGGAAGGCAGAGAGACAAGAGGAGAGGAGGAGCCAGCCGCGCTCGGAATTCAAAATGTTAGGATTCCTCCACACCTACAAGAAAAGAGGAAATGGAAGTGAGGAGAAAAACTCTGGTGGCTTTCACTTGTTCAAAAAAAAGAAGAAGTCCTCACCTGATTGGCGACCTGGGCCAGGATCTCATCTCGGAGGCTGGGATTGGCCAGTCCTCGTTGGATGATGTAGTTCCCAAACAGGTTCTCCTGAGCCCCGTTCAGGTCGGGGTCACCCATGAACCTGAGTACCTGTCAAAAATAATTCACGACACGTTCTGTAACCAGACCACGTCATATACAACAGTCTGTGTATCATTTTAATGTCTTTTTTTTTTCTTCAAACATCCCGTCACTGAATATTTTTGGGAATTTGGACAACTTTGCCCGAGGCGTAAATCTTCAGAAAAACTGTTTTCATTGTTGTCACGTAGACATTAGAGAGATCGCTTTTCATATTAGACTTACTGAATAAATCTCACTGTGAAAAGTGTAAATATCCCCCTCTTACCGTTTTGCATACTGAATAATATTATAATAATAATCAAATTATTTATAATGCATCTTTCAAAACACAGTTACAAAGAGCTCTATAATGCAAATTTGGAAGAATTGAGGGGAAAGCAATTAAAAGCATTTTGAATATCACAGCGACATTAGTGTGGAAATATAAGAGAAAAAGTGCTATACATGAGAAAAGATTAAAATAAATCAAAATAAAACATTCTTAAAATGATTAAAGTTGTCAGTAAGATCGTTTTTTTTTTAAAGGTGAAAAAAAATGCACTTTAAATACATTACCTATACCCTCCACATTACCTGTTGCTAGCTACACATCTATGCTTTAATTGAATATGTTGAATCGTCCTAGAACAACATTTAGCAGATAACTTGACTCTGGAGTTTCACGGCACAATATTAATGCAACATGTACCAGAATGAAGATGTTCAGGGCTCCTTGTCTTAGCTCCTCGTCCAGTCTAGTGACAGAACTCTCCAGTGGGGCTGTCAGCATCCCGAACAACGGCTCCTACAACACACACACACAAATATGATTATACTGTACGTGGCAATTGCTAACAATAGTTACATGCATGAGCACAACAGCAAATCCGTGCTGGATCCTGTGAAGTTATGTTCCATTTATGTTTTATTCATTTGTTCGTGCAGTTTCTACCTGAACATTATACTTTCTGTTTTTTTAACATTTGTGAGTTTGTTTGTGTGTTTACTCTGAATATGGCCCGGATGTAGTGAGTCATGAGGTAGTTGTTGATATCCAGCGGCAGGGTGAGCTGAGGGTCAACCTGAACCTTTGGAGCCTGGACCACAGCCAAGCAGTCAGAATGCAGCTCTTCACCCCCTGTGCACACACACACACACACATACAAGCACAGGACACACACACGCACACACACCATGTGTCACTGCAGAAATAGGACAGTGAATATTGTTGAACCCACCTGCAGACAAGGTGGAACATCTGTTGATGGAAGTTTATTTATAGCACTGTGAGTGTTGTGTGTGTGTGTGTGTGTGTGTGTGTGTATGTGTCCAGATGTGCAGTCTATCATTCATGTTTTGGCATGAACATCTGTTTACACAGTCACATTATACAGTAGGTGGAACGTGTTTTCCTTATGGGGACAAAACAAAAAAATAAGTCCTCAAGGTAAATCATTACAGGCGGAAAGATGTTTTAATGTTATGGTAAGGGTTGAAAGTAAAGAAGTAATTATCCTGGGAAGAGGGTATGGTTTTTACCCTCTGTGTGTGTGTGTGTGTGTGTGTGTGTGTGTGTGTGTGTGTGTGTGTGTGTGTGCGTGCATACCTGAGGCCACCTGCAGCAGGGCTGCCAGCTCCGCAGGGATAGGCAGTGTTGTCACATTCACCACTTCTCTATTGACGCGATCCTACACACATTGCAGATGCGAACCAACACACTCATGTCAGTATATCGCACGCTGACACATCGTCGTCTTTTTCTCTGAGCCACTCCCTCCCTCCCTCCCTCCCTCCCCCGCTCCTCACACACTCTCACGTCATTCTCCTCCGTCACTCACCTCCTCCGCCTTCCTCGCCGGCTCCACCACTGTCTGACGAAGAGAGAGTATCACACTTCACACATTTGTTCATGGTTTTTTTTTTCCGATTCTCTCTTCCAGGATAAACACTGTACACATCACCAGCTGCTTCCCCTGCTCACACACAGACACAAACACCGTGAACATACCCTCATGTAACGCTGCCGGTTGACGACGAGCAGCGCGGCGGAGCGGAACCTTATCAGGCACTTCCTCCTCAGAGCGAACTTTTCCCTGTCCAGGAAATATGTTCAACACGGACGATGGATTATTCACACAGACACACATGCAGGGAGAGAGAAGGTGAAGGGAATTACAGCAAGTGTGCTAATAACTGTCAGTAAAAACTCATCGGTCCCTGTAACTCAAACGAACAGCCGGAAAAGGGGGACCTAGACTTTTGTTAATCACAGTTATACAGCTAGATATCATTTCAATTCACGTTTTTTCGTGGACTTGTCATTTTCCAAATTAAATCCCCGAAATATCATTAGCAATTTAAAATGTTCCAACGAGAAATCTATCACCTCTGATGGACGAGCGTGACCTGAATTCTCCAGACCTCGTCTCGTCACAACAAAAGAGGCAGGTGGTCCGAGGTAAGCTTCGACCTACATGGCTCCGTGAGACCAATCACTGAAGCCTAAATGGCCGAGCTCAGGCCTGAAACTCCAGACTCGAGCAGAATTAAAAGTCTAAAGCTCAAGCTCCGAAGAGTCAACTTCCCAGGAAGAGATCGATGATCCCCGACTTGACTGATGACCGGGAAGTGAAGAGGCATCTCATTCTTTATTTGGCTTCATCTACAGGAGTTACGTAACCTCCCAGGTGAACATTACCTGGCCACGTAGCCTTTGGAGCGAGCCTGGAACAGGGTCACGCGGCGCCGGAACTTGACAAAGTTCTTCCGGACGAAACACATGCGGGTGTATCTCTGCAGCGTCATGGCGGCGAGGTTCAGCACGCGGTCGCGCTTCCCCTCCAGCAGCTGATACGACTCCTCCTTCAGGAAAATCTTCAACAGACAGAGACGCACGGATTACACTGAATTCAAATCGGCTATTTATTTGTTTTGTATTTATTCAGTTGTTTATTTAACCGGCGGCGTTTTTTCCTGCGTGTGCGTGGGCATTTTGTTTCCGAGAGAGAGAGAGAGAGAGAGAGAGAGAGCTCACCTTGCTGACTCCCAGCTGATACGAGCCGATCTTCACCGGGCCGAGCTTGTGGAGCATGATGACACAGTTTTCTCCGTCTGCAGGCGGCAGATCCCTCAGGCAGAGCAGCGCTTTATACCTGTGCCACGCACGCACGCACACACACACGCGCACACACACACACACACACACACACACACACACACACACACACACAAGCACATTTAATGTGTCCAGTCACTTTGGACAGAAAAAAGCCAATAGTTCAAGTCGTTTTGAGCAGCTGAGATAGAAAGCTGAACAAGAGGCTGCTTTAATCTGCACTTCATTTTAGGTTTCATGGTTCAATTGGTGCTTAAATTTCTCCCGTCTACGGAAAACAACAAAATCACCAACCTTGAAAGGAAGCTGCGAAAGTGCAATCGGATTGGATAACCCTCCTTCCTGATGAGGATGGTCTCCATGATACCGGAGTAATGCAGCTGAGTGCTGACCAGCTCCATGTCGAACACTCCCGCCTCCTACACGCACACACGCGCACACGCACGCACGCGCACACACACACGCGCACACACACACACACACACACACACACATACACACACACACACACACACACACACACACACACACACACACACACACACACACACACACACACACACACACACACACACACACACACACACACACACACACGTATAATTCACACAAGGTTGAACATTACATATGAGTCAAAATGCAAATAATCACAGCAAACCCGCGCACACCATCCAACGTGCAAATGTACCTTATGATGGTTTGGCTTGATGCATCGCACAAAATAAGGGTTACACCTGCCACAGACAGATGAGAACGAACGCATGGATACGTGAATGGATGCAAGTACAATTCGAACAAGGCTGAGTACATTTGTCCTGTGCAAGGAAGTCGACTTCTAAACTGGAAGGAAAAAAACTGAAAGTGAAAATTGAAGCACATGGCACATACGAACTGTTTCAGACCTATGATATCTCCGGAGGCCCCAGTTTGCACGTGTGACTGAGCACAAATTACGCAAATAAAATTCATCTGCCCATGAGACACGGCTCCTTAAAACAGTGACATTGGAGATTTACACAGCAACGTTGCCAGAGCTGATCCCTGAACACAGAGGGGGGGGGGGGGGGGAAATGGCTCCGATCTAATTGTCTCTGTCTGTGTCATTGGAGTGAATTTCAGACATTTGCAGCCTTAATTATAGTGCGTCAACATTGACAGGTGCAATGAAAATAAAATTCAGTTAAGTGCAGTTAATGTGGGAATGTACGGGTGCACGACAACATGCGAGCGTGAAGTTTACACTTAGAATTTGGACACTCAAAGGAGTCGGAGGGAGTTATTGGTGTGAGTGCTGGAAGCATTAAAAAACATATGTTTTAATTCAACAAAGAATGTTCAGCCATTTTTTGGGGAGGGGCCTCTTCTTCTTCTACATTTTTCAACCTACAAACTTCATTCACACATCAAAACGTTCAGCTCGACAAGGACATCCCGGCTTGTCTTCAACTTTTTAAATAACGTCTCATACTTTCCAAAATATTCAACGTTTTTTTCCGTGGTGGTTTTAGTAATTACACATTCCTACTCTTCGTACTTCATCAATATTCAAGCCAGCGATCCAGATAAGCATCAGCCTCTCAGCCGCCAGCATTCACACTGCATATTCCACAGAAATTTCCTTTTCTAGTATTAGATATAATATAACATAATAGGGAGCCCTTTCACATTGAACTTTGCCATTGTCCGTTACAAAGACGTGTTAACAGTTTCCTACATTGTCCTTCAGATCGAGTGAGAGGTGTTTTGTACAAACCTTTCCATCTTCTCCAGCAGCTCCTGCAGGCTGCTCTGAAACTTTGCGCTGACCGTGTTGGCCTGATAGCGACGCGCCGTGCTGCTGTGTCGAACGTTGGCACGCTGCTGAGACACAGACTCCGAGTGCCTCAGGAAGAGGCGGGACACCATCTGTACACGCACGCACAAAGTATTCATGCAATAGATCAACTCACTGACAATGGAGCACATTTGTATTTGTATACTTGTCGATGATAAATCAACAGCACAAGACAACACTTTCATGGGAATGCAGCACAGTAGGAGAGAGCGAGAAATATACGGATGTGAGAGTGTGTTGGCTCGTCTCACTCTGTTCTTGCTCTGGGTGAAGAGGTCTAAAACATCCTGGCGGACCATGTCAAAGTTCTTATCCAAGAATTTGTTCACCTGCAACACAAGTCATCGGAAAAGTGCCAGAAGCTGGTGAGTGTGCCCGTCGATCGAGGGCAGGGAATTATAATGAACTGAAGAAAGATTCATTTGAGGCGGGAAAACATACACAACATAAACAATGGATGGGCAAAGAAAGGGGAAATATCTATAACAATATAATTAATGGACATGAATAAATGTAAACCGCACTGAGTTGTTTGTTTTTTCCTGTTGTATTGTAAAAACTTTTTCATAAAATGTGGCCAAAAATTAAAATGGAAAAAACAGAATACAACTGGTGTGAAATCTTCACGAAAAGACAAAGGAGAAATAAAAAAATAAAGGAGGTACCTGATAGGTGACCTTCCCAGCGAAGTGTTTCAGGGTGAACTCTGGCAGTGGCATCTTTGGCCTGGCATACAGCGGGTTGTTTCCATGGTGATAGTGGCACTTCTGGAGGAAGGTGTGGTCTGTTGCCTAGCGATGATAGGAGACAGTTAACGGTCGGCGAGCCGTGGAAACTAAATCTCTACAGCACAAACACGTGTTGCCTGTGAGTGTGTGTGTGTGTTTGTGTGTGTGTGTGTTGGGCAGATTGCCTCAGTCAGTTACTCGTGTAACATCGTGTTCATATTTCACTTTGAGCATCGGAGACACTCCGTAACGTGTTTATCTCAATATGAGCTCAGTCGGCTTCTTACAGCGCGAAGCCGCAGGAATAATGACGGGAGCAGGTTGGCAATTAACTGTGCATGTGGGGGAGTTTGGTATTGATCGGAACTGGGGACGATTCGCTTCAGTCCCCCGGTTTATGAGAAATCCAATATGTGGAATGTTGTTTTCATTTTTCTTTTTTTTAAATTAATTTTCTTTTGAAAACTCAGGTATTTAGTACTTGGACTGTGAATCAGCCATTGTTCTTGTTTGTTTTTTTGAAAAACAATACACAAATGATAAAAGACTTGAAGAGATTCTAGTATTAGAATCTAACTTTGTTCGAAGTACCACAGTACTGTTATTTTCAACTGTGTATTTTGTACTTTTTCATCTTTGTACTGTTCGGAAACGGTCTCTTCCTGTATGGCTGCTATGACAAATTAATTTCCCTCCTATCTATCTATCTATCGATGTATCTATTAATGTATCTATCTATCGACGTATCTATTGATGTATCTATCAATGTATCTATCTATCTATCTATCGATGTATCTATCAATGTATCTATCAATGTATTTATTTATCTATCCATCTATTTATCTATCCATCTATTTATCTATCTATCTATCCATCCATCTATCTATCTATCCATCTATCAACGTATCTATTGATGTATCGATGTATCTATCTATCTATCTATCCATCCATCTATCTATCCATCTATCAACTCATCTATTTATGTATCTATTGATGTATCGATGTATCTATCTATCTATCAATGTATCTATCGATGGTGTTTCTCCATATCAGAAAATGCGGAGCTCAGTTCAACAGGTGTGGATTCATACCTGAGGGAAACCGCACTGGTCGTCCAGTATGCGCAGTATCCCGTGAGGCTTAGCGGCAATGAGGTCGAGGCAGGCCTGGTTGTGGCTGACAGGCTTCTGATGCCACTCGATCTGCTCCCGCATGTACTCCTCCTACACACACGCAGCACAAAAGTTCATCAAGGGTTTTGTGTGTGTGTGTGTGTGTGTGTGTGTGTGTGTGTGTGTATTAAACTCTAGCAACTCTTCCACATGAGTGGACGTTTTACTTTGTCCACATGCACGGCTGTATATCTGTTGACTCTACTGAATCTTTTCTTGCCTCCTGATTGGAAACGTAGGTTTACATTACATTATTGCGTTACATTAATTTAGCTGACGCTTTTTCCCCAAAGCGACTTAAAGTAAGCGCATTTAACCATGAAGATCTTACCCAGAAAGTACAAAAATGTACAAATACACACAAAAAAAAAATCACATAAGCCACAGACTCAGAAAGTCTGTCAACATGTTCACACACACACACACACACACTGTAGTCACCTGTTTATTTCAAGTGCTGGTCATTAATCAGATCTCTCCAATTGCCGTCCAAATTATTTTATATATTGTATATATCTGATACAAGCTATGATGCTGCTCTCTGACTTCTTTCGTGTGTGTTCGTGTGTGTGTGTGTGTGTGTGTGTGTGTGTGTGTGTGTGTGTTGGAGCCTTTGGACAGGCAGTGCAGTGAGCAGCTCTGCAGTGAGTGAGCGCACAGCTTTTTTCTTGCTGCGCTAATGTGTCTAAATCTTTTCAAACAATCAAACGCTGAGCCGCGACTTATTTAGACTTACAGAGGCTACTCACTTTTAGTGGGGCTTTAGATTAAATTAATCTCAACTACAAGGATGAATTGCCACTTGTAATGACCTTTTTCGTTTCATCTCGACGCTCCGCCGTCGCGGCGATACTTCCTCCGTCTGAAGTATTAGTCACGGACATGCGCACATTGAAAAGATGACTAGAAAAAACCCTCTTACACACATATATGAATCAAAATGCTGAATGACTATATTTTATCCCACTTTTAACCTAGACGTCTAAGAGGTCCTTTGATACACACATCACCCAATAATTCCTCGTTAAAAAAAAAACATGCGTAAGTGTGTGCATAAAATAATCTAACTTGTAGTTTTGCTGACCTGCTCCTCCTGCAAGACGACCCTGTTGAAAAAGAACTGCAAAGTTTCATTGGCGTAGTTGATGCACAGCTGCTCGAAGCTGTTCACCTGTAGCTCCTGGAAGGTAAGAGTGGGGAGATGTTGTGGGGGGCCGTGTGGGTTATTTAACACTCCTCAGCTCAGACGCGTCAGCGCTGTGAGATTATTGAGCGAGACTGTGTTTCAGTGTGACCTCAAATCCATAAATGTCCAGTATGGAGATGGAGAGGGCTTCGTTGCGAGGGTAGACCCGTCCGTTGATGCGCTCCGTCAGCCAACTAAACAGTAGCGAGTACAGGATCTTGGCAACCGCATCTCTATGAAAGAACACACAATAAGGTTTCTATGGAAACAGAAAAGCCGGTTCCTATGGAAACAGGGGACATCTGAAAAATCTTTTCCCCCCCAGCCCCCTGACGTCCTTTGTCCTCACATGCCTCCACCAAAGATTGGAGGAGAATATCAAAGATTGTTCACTCTTTCTAGTAGTGTCCTGGTATGGCTTTGGAGGAGTAAAGGAAAGATTTGAGGAAAAAAAATAAAAAAATCTAACAAGACAGTCAGCCAGGCCATTATATATAAGGTTATTCTTAGAAAAAGTATTAAATTTAACAGATACTATACTCAGACTTTATTCACCTGGCATCCACAGCACTCTCCACAGTGAGCGGAGTGTAGATCTTCTCCCGTACCGTATCCTAGGAGTCAAACACATCTGTTGTCAAACAAGATCTCTGTAACTGTGTGTGTGTTTTCTTTTATATGTGAAGTGTGTTTTTCTCACTGTCAGTTTGAAGGTGACCGATTTCTGCAGGCCGTCAGGTGAGACCTGCAGCAGCTCAGCGACAACCCTGATCTCCTGCGCACTCACCACTGACGCGACCTCCTGACCCTCAGCCTGCAGGAGGCCCCGCACACACACACACGCACAGGCATAAACATTCATTATTACCATCATCGATCAACGACATTATCATTTTAATTCAGCCGTGTGTGTGTGTGTGTGTGTGTATGTGTGTGTGTGTGTGGATTTGTGTGTGTGTGTGTGTGTGTGAGGGGAGGAGTGTGTGTGCAAGTGGGAGTGTGTGTGACAGACAGACCTTGTGTGGCTGGAAGTAAACGTTGCCCAGATGAAGAACAGAGGACAACAGCCTGTAGATGCTGTTTTGCTCCTCTGGGGTGAAACACAGAATATCCATGGCACTCAGCAGACGCCTGAAGTCCTCCCCGTCATCCTTCCCCTCTATGGTACAATCTCCTCCCTGGACACGCACATGCACACACACACACACACACACACACACACACACACCATTATCAGCAGCAACACACTTACCCTGAGCCCATTCAATCAATGCTCTAATTAGAGAGCGACTTATCAGGAGCTGAAAGTCTTGTTTTTACAAACATCCAGAGGTTTAAAGTTTCACCTTGCTGCAGTGAGGTGTGTCAGTACACCATGACATCATTACTAGGCGTTGTTACTGGTGTACCACTGGTGTAACGGCACTTTCAGAAACAAACTCACAGCAATAACTATATATAAATAGTTTGGGATCTCAAATCACTTTTGAGTATGAGCCACATGTTGCTCTGAGTTTTATTCGATATCATGAAGTGGTACCAAAAAAAAATCCAACAAAACCAAAGATGGATCTTGGACATGGTAACAGGTGATTCAATTTTGCAAGGCATCCAGATACAGATGTGGATCCAGGAATTGTTTGAAGGATTGTTCACCATTGCGAGTTCGGGGCGAAACTTGACATTTTTGAGTCATATCTTCGCAGATACATAACCTTTAAAAGAATATATGTAGGTCAGATGGAGATGGGAACGCGAGTTTTTGGATGAAACAAGCAAAGAGGCTGCGGATTGGCTCAGCCTTGGCGGAGGTCTGCGCTCTCCGAGTGAAACAATCTGATGAGGTAAAATCACCCTCTGGCTAAACTACTCACGACTCAGCCTTGTGCAACATGTGAGGAGGGGGCCACAAGTTCGAGGGGCCACGACCACAGTATTTTGGGGATAAAAGAGCAAATTATTTCTACATTATTAGCTTTACTATTGTAATCACTCAACACACCTGAAATTCAGATACATGCTGCAAAGGAGAGTCACTCTGAATTTGGGTGCAGCAATGAGTTTTATGCGCGTGCCATTAATTACGCTGTAGAATAAATGTCACATTTAAAAGAAATTGACACCTCATTTGTTAATGTGACTGGGGAATTGATTGCAGTGACCACTCCTCTGTCTTGTGTGCGTGCGTGTGTGTGTGTGTGTGTGTGTGTAAGGGATCACCTGATTCAGATAGTAGTAAGTCTCAGCTTCCTGCAGATACAGTGAGATCTTCTCATGAGGAGGAAGACCAGCTAACATCTCGTAGAAGATGTGGTAGTTCCTCTCCGATTTGGCCTGTGCACGCACACACACACACACACACACACACACACACACACACACACACACACACACACACACACACACACACACAATGTTACAATGTGATGGTAGATTCACTGACATGCTGTGGAAAATAATTGAATGATGGGCAGACTGGAGGCACAGTTAGGTGTTTTGACAACTCTGGAGCTGTCGGCTTCTTCGCTCTCCTATTTCTCACGGTGACTCAGTTGTAAGAGGACTCCACCTGACCTACTCTGTGTGTGCGTGTGCGTGTGTGTTCTTGTGTTTTTTTCACCTGAAAGACAATGCGGGACTTCTCCAACAGGTACTGAGATGTTATGGCACCGCTGATTACACCCCTGGTAAATGACACGCAAGCAGGTACACACACACACACGCACACACGAACACACACACACACGGTAAGTCCAAGTTAAGTAACAGGTCATGTATGTGTAATGTTCTCGGATCTCTGTCACAGTTCTGGCAGAAGATCAGCTGTGTTAGGAAGGCATGTTAGCATAGTCACTACTAAGCCCACTACTAAGTGTGTGTGTGTGTGTGTGTGTGTGTCTGCAGATTGCACAAGAGTGACCACCAAGTCTTAATCTAACACACAGGCAGCTTGTTAGCTTTACAAGGGCTTGTGTTTTAACTCAGAGAAACTGCAGTGGATGTGAACTCATGGTGATCAGATGTCAAAGCAATTGTTGTTTACGCAGTGACACACAGCTAACGCAATTCTGTAGCAACAATAGGCTGTTGAGTGGTATCATAGCATTAGAAAGTGGTGAATATCTCCCACATTTTCTGGATTCACAAAAACAACTTTTTCAGCCGTATGTTAAAAATGTTTGAACATATCTCCATATCTTATTTCAACAGTGGTAGGGACCTTGAAAAAAGTGCTATCCATCAGAGGAAATCCCATAATTGTCCCAAACCATGGCATGCCTTGGAGCAAAATAAAAGTAGATTTCTTAAAAACATCAAGTTGATAATAGTTATGTTATGAGATGAAAGTCCGTCGGACTTTCTCCCTAATAACTGATGAGACTATGCTTCAATTGATTTAAAAAAATATATTATTTGAATTTGTGGTCTGATTCTGATGATCTAGACCACAGGGGGAAATCCCCCCCTTTCTAGATCATCTTGACTCAGTACTTTTACGGCGCTGAAACCTCAAAAATGTTGTTGATGTTCTTGTTCTTGTGAAGTTGTAAATCACTTACTCCTCCATGAAGATCTGCGTGTATTTGCCAAAGCGTGAAGAGTTGTCATTCCGCACTGTTTTGGCATTCCCAAAAGATTCCAACAGGGGCGTGGCCTCCAGGATCTGACCAATCACCATAGACAGTAATGTTACCGTGGCTACCTTTTAATAGGGATGCCTTTAGTCATGGGAAAAAAAACTAGGGGAGGAAAACTTTACCTCTATCTGATGGTAAATGGAAGAAAAAACGAGAGAGAAAACAGAAAACAGAGTGAGCTTAAATGACCTCAGTAAGGGTTGTGTGTTTTTAATGTATGTACGTAAATAATAAAACATATCTACCTGTTGTGTGATGTTGCGTTTGTGATGTATGGCTGTCAGGTAACGCAGGATCAGTTTCGTAGCTTCTGTCTTCCCTGAGCCGCTTTCTCCGCTGCAATAACAAAAAGTATTTTACAGCACTTTCCCTTTTTTCCTTATAATTGGTTACAATGAGGTACATTCCGGACATGGCAATAAAACGGTCTGCTGTTAAACAAAATTAAACCTGAATAAAAGAAGATTTTTTCTTCTTCTTCTAATAGTCAAACAGAATTTCAATGTTCAAAAAGGGCTGAGTTTTAGAGTTGTGTCAATATGTTGCTTTCAAAAATAAGCATTAAATTCTAGGCCTTACTCAGCCAAAATTGAAATAATAATAATAATAATTTCATACCTGATAACAATACACTGGTCCTTTTTGGCATCCATCATGGTGGTGTATGAGAGGTTAGCAATGGCAAAAAGATGACTGCAACACAACAAAACATTTGAATTATTACCTCGGAAGTTATGTGATTGATCTGGTTTATCTGTTTGTTTGTTTATCTGTTTGTTTGTTTGTTTGTTGGTCGAATTACTCAAAAGGTTATCGACAGATTTGCATGATTTTTTGGGGATCTGAATCCAGGAATTGTTTGAAGGATTCTCCACCATTGCAAAGGGGGATTGCCCAGCCCTTGGCGGAGGTCATGGCTCCGAGTGCTCTTGTTTTACAAATGCATTTGGGTGCTCATTGGTTTACGCGTTAGTGTGTGTAGATGTGGTGAAATCCATGACCATACTCTCCCTTGGCAACCGACCAACAGCAGTGAAATAGGAGCCTCTTAACTAACACCTGAGAATGCTGGCATTTACACCTCAATCTCCCTCCATACATTGTCTCATAGCAGAGCTTACGACACACGCGTAGACAGATGTGGTACAATAGGATAATCACAGCAGCGCGCACAGTCTCAAAGGTTTCAGTTTGAGAGGTAAGGGAGTTAAGGTAATTGTTCTACCACGGCTGCACGTGCCTTTAAATGTATTATTCCAATGAGAAAAATTTGTGAGATATAACATTTTTCCAGTGAATGCAGCAGTCCAGGAAAACTGAAACAATTCCGAAAATGTTGTTTATCCTGCAAAGTTGAAATCTTTTCTGCAAAGTCGTTTCTCATCACCTTCCAGTGGATGTTAACACACACACACACACACACACACACACACACACACACACTGACTTTGGCTGACATTAATTTCCTGGAGGCTTATCTAACCTTGACCATAACCATTACTTACCGAACCATGACCTTAAAACATGTCTTCACCTTAAAATGCATTGACTTACGTTACAGGGACTTGCTTTTCAGTTTTCATAATTTGACTGGGTAAACAGATTTAGATCTCTCACAACATCAATAATACCCCCAACACACACACACACACACACACACACACACACACACACACAAACTCCTGGGTCTTACGGAGGGTTGTCACCCAGGCCGCGGCCTTCGTACTGTAGCACCATGTCTGTGCCGTAGATGTTGAGCAACTTGTAGGGATTCACAGACACGAGGATGCTGCCTATGTAGGTCTGTGCGGAAGAAGAAAAAAAAGAGGGAAAACAAAGGGACAAGAAGGAGAGAGGATGAGTGGATGTTGCTAACGTTTGATGATATTCGTTATTAAATTTGCAAATTAGAAATTAGGGCCTACATAGACAAATTCCTGGTCGAAGCGCTTCTTCAGGTTCATCAGAACTGTGTTCTCATTCAGCTCACTGAAATCAAACAAAAAGAGGAGATTAAGGACACGTATGTACAGAGCACATATTGTCGCTCGGAAGCAGGATTCCCACATTTTGCTTTGCTTTCCAAAATTCATTACACTTCAATGACATTCAATGACTTACTCTGCATGTCAGCGGGAGGTACTTTCTTGGGAGCGTATTTTGATAAAATAATTATATACTTAACATACAGTAATTAATGCTGAGGTATTTCTCTAGGAACTTGAAAAAAAAGTTCAAGGACTCTCAAAGCCTGTAGGCTCACTGGGACAAACATTGTAAATCATTACGGATGATGAGTGGATGTGCAGTGAAATGAGCTGTGCTGCTTGATGCTGCAGCAACAATGCGCTTGTAAGAGTGTGGCATGAGTGAACGAGCTGTGGGGCTGTTTGCTAATACTGGTTTGTGCTTACGGCAGCTGTGTCATGTCTTCCATTCCTTCCGCCCAGCGTTTCACCCTGTGGCATGTTGTGGGCATGCTCAGGATAGAGAAGATCTGGACAAACACACAGATTTGTATGTAATTATATCAAGACTGTCATGCAACATTGTCAAAGCTTGAGGGACATTGTCATCGCTTGATGCTGAGCTAATGTAAAATATGCAGACATTTGAATATTTTTGTTATACTCTACAGGAAAGTTTTTGAGTGTGGGCCCACCCAGCTCCTGTGTTATTGCTTGAATGATTTTTATATCACAACAATTCCTATTCATATTTATTGTCCACATTTGTCACAAGGAATCATAAAAAATGTCAATCCACATCTGAAAAAAATATATGATTGATGGATTTAGCTACCTTGTCATACCAGCTTTGACCAGGGGCTCTGTCTCTGTCAGGAGCCCAGTCCGGGTCCTGATGTCCATCAGCAAATCGAGGTATAGGTGAATATCCTTCCATTACCCCGTCCTCTCTGTACATGGCCCACTTTGACAAATTCTGGAGGGTTCCATGGGGAAGAACCCTCTCAGCTGCCCAAACATCCTCCCCTCCATCCCCTGCTCCTCTGGCATTCCTGGCCCAGTGGCCTGAGTGCGGCCCATAGGGAGGAACCACAGCATAAACATTATCTTCACCCTGCAGGCCTGTTGGCACCCTGTATGAGGCATAGCGGAGCTGCTGGTTTTGGATGGCATCATTAAGACTGGGGTTGTGGAACCGACGCGTGAGAACAGATCCATCCGGCAGCCTGCGGGGCAAGGAATGGTTCTCGGCGATAAACAACATGTCACACAGTGTCGCACAACATTCAAAAAACAAAGACTTTAAAATTGTTTTTATGGAATTCCGTCATTGTATTATAAATGGCAATTTATACTGCCTTTCCAAATGCATGGTGTTTCCACTACAGGAAAGCCCCTTGTTAACATTAAAAACAAATGAAAGACTAGTGATGAGAAAACAGATGATTGAACACAAGAAAAATAAAACACTATTCAAGATAGATAAATGTAAATGCAGTAAAAAAAATAACTATCAAATATTTAGCACATTGTCTGCTTTGGAGAGAGAGTTTTCTCAATGAAGTAATTCTCTTCCCTAGTTTCCATTAATAGTGTAGCTTCCTACCTGTATCTGAGAGCACGGAGGTCGTCATTCTTCATCGCAGATTTGAGGTTGGGAGAGGTGGGTTTAGGAACACCTGACAGTGCAGAGTTGTCTGGCAGATGATAGAGACCTGCAGATCTAAGGCCCTTGTTTTGCCTCAGAGCAGATGAAAGGTTTGGAGCGGAGGGCTTCTGGCCAGGGATAACCAGGGAACCATCAGGGAGCTGGTATGATGCGCTACGAAGGTTCTCATTCAAAAGAGCCTTTAGGTAATTCAAAGTTATGATCACGTCATTAAATTATGCAAAGGACTGTCATTAAATTGTAAGATTCAAAAATTTTGTTTGACTTTTAAAGAAACATGGAGTGGGACAGGGAAAGAGTTACAGGTACTGCAGCAAAGTTGAATTTAGATAAATTAAACAGGTACACACCTTAGACAGGTTAGGGCCAACTGGTTTCCGTGGGTCAATGATGATGGTTCCATCAGGCAGCGTGAATGACACACCCTTCAGATAGGGGTTCTGTAGGGCGGCGGTCAGATTGGGGGTCTTTGGTTTCCGTGGGTCCACTATGATAGTTCCATCTGGTAGGGTGTATGAAGCTCCTTTCAAGGCAGGGTTACTGAGGGCCTAAATTTTACAACAGCTGGTTTCAGTTAAAGTACGCCTTTAAACAAGTGCCAATTGAATTTAAGCAGCAGCTTAGCATATTTGATTAGCATTTATGATCAGCAAAAGACAAATCTGTATACCTGTGACCTTCTACACAAATATCACTGTATTGTTAAGGGGGAGGAAATAGATCAACACACATAATGTAAAACATAGAAAACAAAACAAAGAGTCTGAATCTATAGCTGACCATGGCCAGGTTTGGTGTTATAGGTGTATTAGGGTCATGAATCCCTCCTGGTAATGTGAAGGATGCGTCTCGCAGCAGCGAGTTTTGAAGGGCATTGGACAGGTTTGGAGAAGCAGGTTTCCGTGGATCAATGATGATTGTGCCATCTGGCAGTGTGTACGATGCACTTTTCAGGTAAGGGTTCTGAAGTGCTGCTGCCAGGTTTGGGGACTTCTGTTTCCTTGGGTCAATCACAATGGTACCATCAGGAAGAGAGTAAGAGGCTTCGCGCAAAGCTGGGTTGGTCAGGGCCTTAGCCAGGTTTGGGGATATGGGTTGCTGCAGAACACAGACATCATAACAATCACTATTTTCAACTATAACTTTAACTGATACAATTTGATAGGCGAGAGGACATTGAAATTAAAGCTGAAATCGATTACAGAATTAGGAGTCAGGGCTTACTGGATGTCTAGGGTCTATAATGGTGCCATCAGGGAGAGTATATGAAGCAGTCTTGAGATCCTGGTTTTGAAGTGCTCTGGAAAGGTTAGGAGACATGGGCCTCTGGGGCACACGTGGGTCCTGTGTGGGTGGGAGAAGGAGTGTGGAGTGATAGGAGAGTACAAATGTTAAAAAATAAAATTTGTTATTGTTGAACTATATGGAGACAAACATAAAGTACATCTCAGGTTTAATACTTGATATTTTCCTTATATATTATATATATACCTACCCTGATAACTGATCCATCAGGTAAGGTATATGAGGCTCCACGGACTTGTTGGTTTTGCAAGGCATGGCCAAGCATAGGGGAGGAACGTGAATCTGCATATGGTGACACTAAGGTTCCATCTGGCAGGCGGTATGATGCCTGCATCAATTGTGGATTTTGGAGGGCACTTCCTAACATTGGCGAAGAGGGTGATGGGGGCCCGTATGGGGAACGTCTGAGTTGCACAGGTGTCTGATAAGATGCTTGGCGGAGGTTAGGGTTCTGCTGTAATGCACTGTGGAGCTGAGGTCCAGCTGTTGCATAGGGATTACGGCGTTGCATCATTGGTGATCGTAAAGAGGAAACATTCTGCAAACCAGATCGGTTCTGCAGGGCATCATGGAGCAATGGTCCTGGGCCAGGCTCAGAGATATAATCGTAAGGGGTAACAACAGTTGGTCCATATGGTGAACGAAGCTGTGGAGTCTGATAAGAAGCCACACCTCTCAGTGCCTGACCATGTCTCATGGCTCCAGAAAGCATTGGAGATGAAGGTACAGATGGAGTGTATGGGGACTGAGGCCTTTGAAGAGGAGACGCATAGGACGCTTCTCTCACTGCACGATTCTGCAGAGCTCCAGACAGCATTGGGGAAGACGGTGGTATAGGCTGTTCATAAGGTGACATTGGTCTTTGTAAAGGAGAAGCATAGGATGCATCTCGTATAACATGATTCTGTAGAGCCCCAGAGAGCATGGGAGAGGGAGGGGCCATAGGCTGCTCATAAGGGGACATTGGTCTTTGTAAAGGAGAAGCATAGGATGCGTCTCGTATAACATGATTCTGTAGAGCCCCAGACAGCATGGGAGAGGAAGGGGCCGTAGGCTGTTCATAAGGGGACATTGGTCTTTGTAAAGGAGAAGCATAGGATGCATCTTGTATAACATGATTCTGCAGAGCCCTAGACAGCATGGGAGATGAAGGGGCCATAGGCTGCTCATAAGGGGGCATTGGTCTCTGCAGTGAGGACATGTAGGATGCATCCCGAATGGTCTGGTTTTGTATTGCACCAGAAAGGCTAGGGTTTGAGGGAGCATATGGTTCAACATATTCAGGGGCCATCTCATTCATGCCTACCATCCCAGGGCCCAGGTGTGAAGAGAAAGAGGCCTGCTGGATAGCCTGGTTATGCAAAGCATTAGATAACATGGGAGAAGACGGAGCAACAAGCTGATCAGCATAGGGATCTCCATAGGGTTCAGATACATACATTTCTGCTCGAGGGGGCAGATGGGGGGAAGACTGACGAGAGAGTCGAGGAGAGAGGCGTGGGGATGCAGGATATGGCATGTGTTTCAGAGAGGGCTGTGGAGAAGCAGGGGACATCCTCCTCAAAGATTGCTGAGCCATGAGGGGACGTCCTCGGGCTATGGGGCGAGGATGGAATCGACCAGATTCTCTCCTCCCTAGGGGAGCGCGGTGGACCATGTGAGGGGAGTGGAAGGGGGAGTGGAGGGAGTCCACTGTGAGAACAGAAGACCTATTGCTTCTTATAGATGAGGCATGGAATGGACGGACATTCTGGGTGGGTGGGGGCACTGGCCGCCCTCGGAGACCCATAGGGGAGGGTCTGACAGTACCCAAAGGGACATGTCCCCCCATCCTGGGCCTGGCTAAGGGGGTGGGGTCCCTGAGCAGCCGAGTTGAACGACGAGAGAGGGTAGGAGATGATGGGGCAGGATGGGGTCCTGCAGGGGACAAACTGCGACGAGATGGAGAGGGAGAGGGAGATGGTCTTCTACTGAGCTGTGGAGAGAGAGGTGGAGATGCATGACCAGGGGAAAGGGGAGGAGATTGTGGCCCATGCATCCTTCTCCCCCCAAATGGGCTACGAGCAGGAGTGGGTGACGGAGGGGGACTTTGCCTCCTCATGGAAGTACGGGGTGAGGAAGGTGGAGAACGTTGCCTCATTAATAATCTTGGTGAGGGTGGAGGACTTCGCCGTATCATTGAAGCACGGGGAGATTGGGGGGGCGAGGGTCCTCGAGCTAGAGGAGATGGTGATCTCTGAGGTTGCATTCTGCGATGGGCGAGGGGGGACGCCATGGGGGATGAAGGAGTAGAGATCTGTCTCGACATAAGAGAGGGGGGTCTTTGGGCACCAATGAACCCACTCCTCAAGGATGGTTGTGGAGAGGGGAATCGTCTCTGTGGAAGCATAGGAGAAGGTACCGGGGAAGCCATGACAGACGGATGGCGTTGCATCTGGGGGGAGGGCATGATGACAGAGCGGCGGGATGGAGTCGGAGAGGGTTGCAGACGCCGTGCAGAACGAGGGGACATACTTGCTTGCTTAATAATCATGGCAGTTGGAGTAGGGATTGAAGGTAGGCCATTGCCTTGTTGCTGTGGCATCATCATTGAATCTGTCATCATCTGCTGCTTCAAAAAAACAGAAAAATATAATAAGGTTAGGGAAAAAATATATTGGTAAAATGAGGTTGCAGTACTATATAAGTGGATACGGGTGTCAGCAGTGTGATTTCAAAAGATAAAAAAATAATAGTGTCAACAGGAATAAGATTGCTCTCTAAAACACAGTGGGAGTTTCTGTCACATTTCACATGTTCACCCAACAACAACAAAAAGGATCAGGTTGCACTTAAGAGTATGAACAGAACAGAATCAATGATGGAATAGAGTAGAATTACCTGTGGGGAAATCATTTGTGGAGACATTTGTTGCTGCGGCAGCATCATTTGCTGTGGCATCATCTGTTCTTGTGGTAACATCATTTGTTGTGACAACATCTGCTGCTGTGGCAACATCATTTGTTGCTGTGGTGACATCATCTGTGATGGCAGCATTTGGGGGGACATACTCTGTTCTTGTTGTATCATCTGTTGCTGTGGTGACATCATCTGTGATGACATCATTTGGGGGAACATACTCTGTTCTTGTTGCATCATCATCTGTTGCTGGGGTGACATCATCTGTGATGGCATCATCTGGGGGGACATACGCTGTTCTTGTTGTATCATCATCTGTTGATGTGGTGACATTCTCTGTGGGGCCATCATCATGTGTTCTTGAGCAGACATCATCATTTGTTGTTGTGGTAACATTGCCATTTGTGGCTGTAATGACATCATGCCAACATCCTGACCTGGGGCAAGAGAAATCTGGTCTTCATACTGGATTTCTGACATGCTTTCAAATTCTGGATCAGGTGGCAAAGTAGGTGGAGGGGGCAGGGGCACATCGAGGCGCTCTTTCCCAAATAGGCGCACTTGAGGTCTAGGAACTCTGAATGTCATCTCCCCTCCCTGAAGTCCACTACTATCATCCCCATATTGATCCACCTGGTCTGCATACTGGTCTCCATATAGGCCCTGTACCTGATCCACCCCCTGTCCTCCAAAGCCAAAGACCTGCTGGCCTCCTGGTGAAATTCCAATTGCCTGTTGGGAGCTGTAGTCTTGGTAGGGCATGCCAGCATCACTATAACTAAGTTGATAGTCTGGTTGAAATCCCCCTTGCATTCCCATAGTTGCTGCATAAGGGTTCTCATAATAACCTGCCTGTCCATTGTCATAGTAACCCCCTTGTCCATCACCATAGTAAACACCTTGACCATTTTCGTCATAATAAGCCTGAGCCTGAGGGTGAAGGAATCCGTCTACTGCTCCTCCATACATGTGGTCTTCACCCATTTGTGCATAATAGTCCAGACCCTCGTCACCATACATTGCCATTGTCTGTTGTTGCTGGTAACCGTAGGGATCAGCTTCCTGGTTGTAGTAGTCTTGGGCAGAGGAATAAGGATTATAGTGGTCCTCCATGCCCTCATCATAAAGACCACCTTCATAATATTCTGCATGTTGATCATAAAGTCCTTCTTCCTCATAGTAACCCAGGTCTTGATATTCTGCTCCCCCTGCTCCATTGTCATAGTAACCAAGCTGAACCTGGCCTCCATATGCTGCAGCTGCCTCATCTCCATAACCACCATAACCATCGTAGTAGTCTCCATACCCTTTCTGGTTGTAGCCGTAAGCCTCCTCCCCATGTTCATAACCATCATTATGGTAACCGGGGAGATTACGTCTTGAGCTGGCTTGTCGGCTCTGTGCTCTACGTACCCCCCAGCCATTGTTTCCTGAATTTCCTCGCATTTTAGTTGAAAGGAAACGTTTAGTGAGCCAGTTAGTTGCTGCTGCAACCTTACCCAGCAACACACTTCTGTTCTTGAAGTCATCAGCAGGCCCGTCACCATCTTTTTTCCCAAATAAGCCTTTGAAGAAGCCCCCCTTCTTCTCATTTCCCCCCAGACGAAGCAGCATATATGTTGGCTTCTTCCCATTGTTGGCTTCGGCTTTCTCTTTCTCCTTTTTCCCCTTTTTGCTGGCCTTAAACCTCATCATGAATCGAGAGGTGTTCTTCAGCATTGACTTCCGGCGTTTCTTCTTGGCAAGTCGGTTCTTTCTCTTCCCCAACCCCAGGAACAAACGCGACGTACTTTTCAGCTTCTTTCTACTGTTCCTGCGTCGTTTGAAACCAGAAAACTTCATGAACATCCTGGACATGTTCTTCAGACCTTTCTTTGGGATTTCCTTTATTGGGAGCTGTGGAGCTTCCTCTTTCTTTTTGTCTTTCTTCTTCTTTGCTTCAGCATCAGATTTTCCTCCTTTATCTTTTGACTTCTTTTTGGATTTACTGTAATAATCGTCATCCTCATCTTCTTCGTCTTCATCCTCCTCCTCATCCGAATCTTCGCCACGTCTAGACTTCCCCCCTTTCTTTCCCTTAGCACCTTTGCCTCCTCGGCCCCTCCCTCTTCTGTCATCCTCTGAGTCTTCCTCCTCATCGTCCTCTTCTTCACTGAAGTCCTCTTCCTCATCACTCAGAAGCTCATCTTCTTCCTCCTCTGACTCCACCTTCTTACCCTTCCCTTTACTATTTCCTTTCTTTCCATCATCTTTACCCTTGGCTGGCTCGTCTTTTCCTTTCTTCCCCCCTTTCTTATCATCCTTCCCCCCTTTCTTATCATCCTTTCCACCTTTCTTATCATCTTTGATGGCTTTCTTGTCATCTTTTCCTCCCTTTTTGTCATCCTTCCCTTTCTTTTCCTCCTCTTTCTTTTTCTCTGGTTCAGGTTTTCCACCCTTCTTTGCATCCTTCTTGGCGTCTTTCTTGCCTGGCATTTTGACAAGTGGCTAAGAGCGCACCATGCCCTCTCTTCAGGATGCAATACTGTAAACCTTCAAACCTGTAAACACAAACATTAAGTGTTACATGCACACTGTCAACACTGTAAGAATATTTTAACATGAAGAAAATATGCTGTAATATGTGAAGAAAATATGATCAGGAGTCTGACCTTTAAAAGATTCCTTGGTTTAGATATGCCTGGTATACTCTGTGCCGGAGCTATATGCAGGTCTGGTATCAGTGTGAGGACAGGTCCACCTGGCCGACGCAGTTCTGCACTGTCTAAATCTGGTACCCATGAAGACTCCTGTCCGGATATACAGAGCTAAATATCAGTAATCTTTTAAGCACATCACCACATGTACACAGTGTACTGTATATGCACACATACACACTAGCAGTGAAATCAAGCTAAAACTTGGATTTTAATACCCCAGCCCAATTCAAATGTATTTAGCAATAGTATTAAGTCAGTGGTACTGTTTTAGCACCACAAACTGTCTCATGCACTTCAGTGATAGCCACTACTCTCATTGTCCAACTGTAACCCTCTCAAACCCACAGTCATTTGATCTCCAAACACCACCCAGAGATCTCTTGAATCTGTTTAGAATGTTTTTTTTTAACTCTTTCCCAACCCTACTCTGGAGCACCGACTCCTGCTTAGAGATAATTGACTGGCAGCTCTCTGTCCTCGATCTTTCTTTTTCTGTGTGCTCACTCCACAGAAATCTCTAATCGGAGAGTTCTTACTCCTTTACAATTATATATTGATTCAGACATTGCCAACTTCTACCAGAGATGTCAAACTGCGCTGTGAGGTTAAAGAGGATACAACTTGTCAAAACTATAAACAGGCGCAACATGACTAAGTTATTTTTTAATTATTTGGCGTGCAGTAGTAGTGCGGACACCTTAAAGTGCTGGTCATCTACAAAAAACTATAAAAAATATTTCCCCATTTATATACATGTAAAAATATGGCTGATAAGATGTCTTCTTGAAAGGTATATCTTAACAATAATAAAAGCCAGAGAAGATAATTAGAATCAGAGTAAGGGATTTAAAGAGGGTTTTTGTAATTTATTAACAGCTTCTTTGAATCAAATTGTGCTCATATAAGAGTAGCTTTGACTCTACTATCAAGCTTAACCTCAGCGTGAACTATTCCAAGAGATTTTTTTTAACTGTGTTAGTTTTACTAATTTCCACACAGTATGATCCCTGCGGCAATTGCTTTCTGTAAAACTGCATACAAACATTAAAAACACACAAACAGTTCAAGCTCTACCCCCTCTGTGGTCCAATCTCTCTCCTGTAGAGTTGTAGCTAAGGAGAAACTCTAGTGGCAGTGTCACCTCGCTCATTCATCAAGACTAAGTTTTTCCGTGACAGTCACCTCCACATTAAGCGACAGACAGAACAGAGAAGCAAGTGTGGTGGTCGCCAGGATCTCGGCGGTCTTCAAATATGCTGCGTCCTTGCTGGAGGTCTCTTCTTTGGCGGTTCAAAAAAACAACAAAAAAACAAGCAAAATAAAAAACCGAACAATACAACTCCAGGAACAAAGTCTGTGGCTCACACTTCTTCCTCTGACCTACTCCGTCTTCTGTTGTTCACAACAACACATTCCCTCACTCAACACAGCACTCTGTTCACACTGCTCTCCTCAGAGTTTGTGAAAGCTATAGTGTGTGTGTGTGTGTGTGTGTATGTGTGTGTTTGTGTGTGTGTGTGTGTGCGTGAGGGAGAAAGAGAGAAGGGCAGATGGGTTGCCGGGTCATGTGTGTGTGTGTATGTGTGTGTGTGTGTGTGTGTGTGTGTGTGTGTGTGTGTGTGTGTGTGTGTGTGTGTGTGTGTGTGTGTGTGTGTGCATATATAGGTGCATGTGTATGCATGCATTTAAGGAGTTCCTTGCGGCTGCTCATAGAAGGAGTCTTAATTTGTCATCTGGCTCTACAGGTGAAACACGAGAGCTCGGGGCAGCTGAGGGGGCGGGGCATAAATAATACAAAAGGTCCAGAGAGAGAGAGAGAGAGAGAGAAAGGGACATAAAGAGATAAAGAGAGAGAGAGGCAGACATAGGATGCATAAGATAAGCCTGATTGGCTGTAAGATGAAATCAAATCCAAAATATTTCCAATCATTAACAGCCTCAAATTTCACATATACACATCTGTACGCTCTCTGTCCTTAAATATACTCCCCTCCCCTCGTTGTAACATTTACTATCAGGTCTGTGTGTATGTGTGTGTGTGTGAGAGTGAAGATGATAATAGATATTACATTAGGAATGGCATCACCAGGAGCAATGCAGGCAGCCACCAACCTACTTCCTCATTAGTAACAGCAGGAGAAGAAGCAGAGGCGCAGGAGAAACACCCACAAACCCACTGTTTGATGTATGACGTCTTCCCTCTACGTATCAATGACAGAAGAATGACTCGCACGCACGCACGCACGCACGCACGCACGCACGCACGCACGCACGCACGCACGCACGCACGCACGCACGCACGCACGCACGCACGCACGCACGCACGCACGCACGCACGCACGCACGCACGCACGCACGCACGCACGCACGCACGCACGCACGCACGCACGCACGCACACACACACACACACACACACACACACACACACACACACACACACACACACACACACACACACACACACACACACACACACACACACACACACACACACACACACACAGACACACACACAGAAGGATCGGTAACAGGGCTGTGATTATAAGTGCCATCAACCAAATTATTCCTCTTCCAGAGGGGAGGGAAGGGGTCGGATTGCCAGATCTGTCTTGTGGCAGGGTTTAGGGGTGTTGGGTTGCCAGATCCTGATCTTTTGGTCTCGCTATGTAAGTGTATCTGATCATTACTAACCAGCAAAGCGCACATGCAGTGCATACGTATGTGTGTGTGTGCCCGTGCAGAGTTATGGCGCCGAGTGGGCGCACATTCGCATTAAAATGCGGAGGGTTGTGATGAAAGCGCCTTATTTTTTTTATTTTTTTTGCCTGGGTTTCCCGCGGTTTGTCTCTAACTGTACATCTTCCTTTGAAGCAGAATGAAAAGACCCCATCAGATGTGGAAAAACTCTGAGTTGCAGCCAGTCACCCTCTTCCCAAAGCAATCGCTGTTGGCAGGTGGGCCTCCATCTTTTTGATAGAATTTGTAGGAGAAGAGAGACAACATAGAGACACATGCCCCGGAGAGAAAGGCAGACTCATGACAGAGGTGGACTTAATGAGGCTCATCATACACATTCAGGTCCTGAGGCAGAGCAGTAGACCATCTTTGACACATTACACACACACACACACACACGTGCACGCGCTCAGTAATCTGCTGCTATCTAGTGGAGCAGCATTACACCTGCAGCACTTCTCACAGTCTGGAGCTCGTCAGGTAAGTTTACAGGCCTGCAGCGAGCGTTGATGTTACCTAACCAAATAACCGGGTTAGGTTTTCTATTACCTCACCATGACGTGGATTTTCATGATTTAGCAATCGTCGGATAACCAGTGGAAATGAGATACACGAGAGAATCCATGAGGCACATTTGTCTTGCAGTCCGCAGGCAGATGGGTAGTCTTTATGGATGTGTGGACAAAAAGGAGGGAGGGAGGGAGGGAGGGAGGGAGGATGCATCCACCTACCTTTCCTCCGGCACACCCAACCTCTGGAGTCGCTCACCGGAGTCACTGGAGCTCCGTAGTCAAGTTTCCCCATCCTCCTAAAAGAGAAAGAAGAATAAAAAGTCTCTGAAACTGAAATAAAATCCCATTTACATTCTGATAATCTTAAAATTATACACACACACAGCTCCCCACCTGGGCTGCTGCTGCTGTCCGGCCCTCGGAGCAGCAGGGGTCGGCCAGTGCAGGGAGGGAGAAGAGCTATACCGGGGGAACGCGGGGGGGATGAATATTTAACGACCGTTATTATTCGGCGCCGCGGCCGGGGGCTTGAGTTCCACACACTCCGGTGAGAACTGATGAGCGCCGCGGGTGGGCAGAGTCGACCGTGCCCGGTGATACACAGATACACACACACACACACACACACACACACACACACACACAAACACTGATAATGGTAAATAAACCCAAATGTGCACATTAGGGAAGGATAAATTACCCTTCATCTGACAGCCAAAGAGCAGATGTAGTTAGTTAATGTTATTCAAGGGTTAAAGTTTTTCCACTTCTTCCACCGCCTGCCTGTTTTCCGGAGCTATTGTCACATATTGAGCTCTGGATGTTGAATGGAGGGGAAACGGTGTCACGGGATGCAAGGTGAGAGTTGCATGTATGTACCGTTATCGTCATGAGCAGTCCTCCTGTTCCCCACCAGATGGACCCGCCTGACAACAAACAAACCGCACAGAGCCACAAAACCGCCTGCGTCTCCACTCCATAACCCAGACGACCTTGTCGGCCCCCCTACAGTAAGATGAACCGGCTGGCCGCCTGCACACGAACGGGGCCCGGCTTTTCTGAAAGTGAACCTGCTGTCGAGAGCCACGACGACGCACGAACCTCCCTGTTTTTGTTTTTTGTTGGGTTTTTTTACGTATTTGGCAACGTTGGAGCTATTCTTAGTACTGTTTATGAAACAGTAACTCACACACACTTCAGCCAACGGGCACATTTATAACATTTAGGGGGGAAACTAAATAGGAATGCAGCCCTCTGTCGCCTGGCTGCAGCAGGCAGTCAAACACTGACTGCACATCCAGTAATTGGTCCGTGCAGTGAGCTCTCCAAGTCGAATGCTCTCAAACCAAAACTAGAGCGCTGCTTTATTATTTTACTTTTCTTCTGTCCACCAACAGCTAAGTCAGTTACCGTTCAAGTTGAATTATTCAACACTTTAGTCCATCTGTCTTTGGGTCACGTGTGAATTGGGTCGGTGGTTCCTAATCTGTCAGTCAAGACCTCCCCCCAAAACTGTCGAATGTGATCAACTAAGACCTTCTACCCTGTGATTTCACCACTGCTCTCATTGTCCCAGACCTCTCACATCCCACCCCGACACATATCTTGGCTTCTCTGCCCCCTATCGATTCCCAGATCTCTCGGATCCCCTGCTGCTCCTGGCTGTCCCATGGTCTCAGCTAAAGGGTAAAGGGGATCGTTCGTTTGCATCTCCAAAGCTTTGGAACAGTTCACCTTTGATAATTTAGTGTTATCCCTCTGTAGACGTATTCAAGGTCAAATGGGAGACCCACGTGTCTTCTCGGGTTTTTGACCGTTAGTGGGGTATTTTGTCCCATTTCTATTCTTTTATTTCATCATATTTTGGTTCAACTCTGGTCGTTATAAAAGCTTTATAAATAAACTTGACTTGATAAAATTCATTATTGGACCTTTAATTGGTTAATCCATCATGTATCCGTCAATCTTCTGCTCCTTATCCAGGTCCTGGTCATGTTTAATAACATTATTTGGAATCATAGTAAATATGATTTTTATTATCATTACATGCAGCTGGGAAGCAGTGACAAAAAATGAAATATGAATGTCAACAACACTTGGTACTTGGTGAATAATTCTATGCTGAATAAAACAAACTTGATCACACATCACCACAGAAACCCAGAAAAGTTTCTGCCACAGAACATTGTGCCTATTTCATCTGGCTTCCCTCTAATATATGATTTCTTTCCTTCTTAAGAATTACTGGATAATTTAACAGGGCTCGCAGGAATTGTTATCAAATGCAAATGAACCAAGCAAACGGAGAGCAGGCCACTGGAGCTGAATAATGATGGTAGGAGAGAGTACATCTCTCTCTCTCTCTCCGTTTCTCTGTGGTTCTGCTGCGATCTTGTAGAGCTGCAGGGTATAGCAACACATTTGGGCACCGGTGCTATCTCATTCTCTCTGGAAGAAAAATCCTCACCTGGATTATTTGGAGTTTTTCGAAGGAAGTGTTGCCACCATGCAGGAGTTGCTGACAGACACTGTGCCCCCCCCCCCCCCCGACAACAGCTCGCTCAGGGCTCGGAAACAGTAAATATATACCCTGTATATATGATGCATGGCATGTTCCCGGGCCCCTGTCCAGTTTTAGGCTCTATGAATCATTCAAGGAAAGTAATGGATTCATCCTGCGGGTACATGCTGCTTTTTTGGGAGGGGGAATAACATATACCGCAAAACCTTGTTTCAGACAGGTGGTGATGTTTCTGCAGGAAATATGTTGCAACAGTTTTTAAGCCAGAGCAGCATTTTTTATTTCAGCATAAGAGAAATGGTCAGCGATAATTGAAACAGAAGAGATTAAATGTAAGCTGCCAAAAACTTCCGAATTAACAGATGAAAAACAATAATTGCAAATAGGAGAAGAGGAAAAAGTAGCCCCAGCTTCCTGCTTCTGGATGCAAACGTGAGCGTTTTGTAGTGCTGAAGTGCTGGAGTTTGGAGCTGGAACGGCTGCTCGGAGACACTGTCACTGCAGGAGGTTAGAGGCTTGGCTGTAGGAAGCTGCCAAGTAGGAGGTATAGGTAGATACATGGACTCATTTTAGGCTCCACCTGGATAGGCTGGATAGCGGAGGAGCGTGACGCTGCAGGAGCAGCGAGGGGCCCCGCTGCGTGTCCATCAGTTTCAAATAAGCCCTGCTGCTGCTGCTGTTGCTGCCGAAGTGTCCTTGAGTCGCATGTTGCACCCCTTCCTGTTCAGGGACACACCTGACTGCTGTTGCACTGCAAACCACAGTGACTTTGTTCCCGTCACTCACGAAAAATATCTAAACTTTTATCCCCAACTGCTCAGCTACAGAGCAAAGCGTGGACTTAACCTACACAATCCATCACATCCACTCCGAGATGGATGTATACATGTGTGTATGAGGGGTGTAAGGGGTTAGTTGACTGTGACAGATAGTCGTAAATACGATAAGAAGGCGCATTTGTGGAATATTAGTCAGGAATATATGGAGTTGCATAATAAATTTAAGGAGCCCCGCGAGACAGAAATGTTAAATCTTTGTATCGGGGAAAGAGGCACGAGGCATCAAAGTGCTGCAATGAGCGCAGTGCAGGACATTAATCCACATTTAAGTTGCTACAGCAAAAAACTGTACAGCTTTTATCATACGAATGACTAAATGGAAGAAAAAACAAGAAAAGAAGGTCAAAGGTCAAGGTCACCATAGGGCAAATACCCTCTTAAATATATTATCGTATATAGCTCATGAACCAATGGTCTTATCGAGATGGGACTGGTGGCGTTGGAATGCCTAATAATAGCAATTGCAGACACGTCTAAGTTCACAAATGTTCTAAACCATTCCATCAAAATGGATTTACAGGTGACATATCAAACAGTTGACCGTAGATACGAAAACTAGAGCCAATTCAAAGGTTGTAAACCATATTTGACCCTTGAAGGTCAAACGTCAAGGTCACAGTACCAATTTTCGTGAAAACGTTTTGAATGGCCATAACTTGTGAAGTTGCACACAAGAGTTTGACGTTTCTCGTTCAAAAGCCCCGTGGGTTCATTTTGATAATGACGTCATAAAAAATTGTGCAATTTTCTGCGAAATGCCATATGCTGTTGTTTGTTAAAGTGTTATAAGCTCCAGAGGAAAAAACAATACCAGTCATCGGTAGCCTTCAGTATATTCAGAGCAGCGGAGTGTTTTACTTACAGTAGATGTAATGGATCGCCAGTAGCTTCACAGCAACATCCGTGTTATATTTCTGTGTTTGTTACTCAATGGAGACCTCCCATCACTGGATGCAGAAGCTCACCACAGGCTGGATGAACGTGCTCAAATGGCTGTAACTGCAGTAAAACATGTATTGAAAAGAAATAAGCGATAATCATTCCGATAAACAGAGCAGTATACAGACCAAATTGCAAGTATCAATATTTTATTTCTCCCCAGGTTTTCAGAAATGAGCTGAAGTGTGCTATTTCTCTCTCGCTTGAAACATTCATTAGACCGGGCCCATTTCTTTAAATGACTGTTAAACATAATGATACAGCTTAAAGAATTTAACTTCTCCTCCCTCTCGGGTGTTTCGAAAAACACAACAGTCGTAGGATTTTTGCTTAGTTCAGCTTAAGATCCACTTCGCTCTCGAGTATACGAGAGCGAAGGGGCAACAGAGATGAAATTATCATGTTGTTTTCTGCACAGCAGGCGATTATTTGATCATTGGGAAGCGCTTGGTTCTGAGATCACGCTTTCATGTTGGGATGGTGCTGCGGAGCAGAGATAACCGCCGTCTTGGCACTCGGAAACACAGAAATGGAATTTATGCGAGAGCTGATGCATCTCCTAAGCCTATTTGATGGAGCCAAATTACAATTTAAGATCCTTTTTGAATAGAGAAAGTGGGCAGTCCACCCGTAGTTGATAGAGTCGCGTTTGGTCATGGCGGAGACAAGTGGCAGAGGGGGGACACCTGTGGCCCCAGACTTGGCAGACCGGGTGATGTGAATAATTGTCGTGCATTTATTCATATTAAGCATAATATGTGGAGGACGTACAGCTGTGATTTATCAAATAGCTTGCTCACTGCATACTGATGCCTCGTGAGCAGCCCAAACATTTTTATTCAGAAGGGCTGACTCCGACAGACCTTCGTTGACCCTTTGTTTCTGTGTTGTCTACAAAAATACTGAATAATAATTATTTTAAATACAATGTTTAAAAAAACTTGGCATTTTGATAAACTATTCGGATGGTGAATTTTAATGCGAAAATTTTACATTTGGATGAGTTTAGATTTTTTTGGATTAACATTTACAGCCTACAGTAAAAACAGGAAGGTTATAAATCCATCTACACAGTGCTCTTTATAAGCTCCCACTTCACCATGTAGGAGCTGCAAATACCAAACTAAATACCCAATATTGATTCGGAGAATTGCTCTACAAAAAGTGAATCATGAACCAGAATTTTTATTTATGATGTCATGCATGTTATATTAGGTGAAGTAATGTATACGCCCAGAGAGACTGCGGTCCTAGAGTCAGTCGAAGACAAGTAAAGGTTAAATAAACATTGGAAATCTTTCCCCTGGGGGAACCGGAGGATGCGGCTTGGGAGACGGATGCCCGGACTATACCTTTCTTGTCACCTGGGCTCAGACAGGCGGAGGATGTATGACATGGATGAACGAAAATCAATATACCGGTACGGTCCCTACGACTATATAGTACATCACTCTTGCCATTGTGCACACTGTTTTCATGTGCTCTCCGTGCAGTTCTGAGCCTCATAATTCATGGTAATACTGTAGCAAATTTGTGGAGACCCCGAAGCAGAATCAGCAGGTGGGAGTAGTAAGAGAGGAGAGAATGCTTCACTAGTCGAAAAGGCAAGATATAGGTCGGAAACAGGTAGGCTGTCTGCGGAGGCAAACAAGACCAGAAGGGAATCGGGCAGGCAGCCAATAATCCAAAAAAACAGCTGAGTTCAGAATCACCAAAACACAGATACATATACAAGAAAGGCTGAAATAGGAAATCTGGAAATGACCAGAACTACCAAGCATATATACCTGAAGGGGCAAGAAGATGGATGGCAGTGTCACAGCAGAGGATGGATGAAAACCAATAAAAAGTTCATGCTTATAGTAGCTATACTATCCATTCTTGGCATAGGTTTCCATGCTCTTTGCAATACTATTAACATTTAGAGCCTCAGAATTTAGAAATTGCTTTAATGATTGTGGAGAAAGTTCCCAGAAGCAGAATCAGCAAGGCAGGATTTGTAATACAAAAGAAGACTTCACGAGTCAAAAGGCCGGACATAGGTCAGAAACAGGTAGGCAGTCACTGGAGGCAACCAGGCAGGCCGCCAAAATTAAAAATAATAACCAGCTGAGGTCAGATAAAAGGCAGGAAACAAGGATGCAGTAGATCTTTTTTTTTTTCCATGGGCTGACATTTTGACTTGTCATAGCAGGAAATGTACAGGTGTAACGAATTTCATCGGTTCCGTTAGCAATGGCTGATACAGCAATGGCTGATACCAGGATGCTGGACCTATAGCTCATCTAAATGGAATGTAAGGGTTTTCTATAAGTCATGTTATGATAAGTCAAAATGTCTGCTGTGAAAAAAGATCTACAGATTAGACCAGGAAAAGATTAGAATCATTTAGTGCGGCCAGCGCAGGTTGGGAAATCAAGTAGAGCTGCAACAGTTTACCAATTAATCTATTATTAAACGATTAATAAATTAATCGCCAAGTATTCTGATAATATATTCAAGTTTTTATGAAAAAAGGGAATATTCTATGATTTCAGCTTCTTACATATGAATATTTTCTGGTTTCTTTGCTCCTCTTTGACAGTAAACTAAATATGTTTGTTGTGTGGACAAAACAAAACATCATCTTGGGGTTTGGGAAACTCCATCTGCATTTTTCACAATTTTATGGACCAAACAACCAATCAATCAAGCGATAAAATAATCAAAAGATTACTCGATTATGAAAATTATCATTAGTTGCAAGCCCTAAAATCAAGTTGGTGCAGACAGACTGCAAGTGGATGGACATTATTATTTTTTTCTGGATCAGGCAAGTCATAGCAAAAGTCATATTTTTGGTACTAAACTTATATATATAATATCCATATATATATATAACATATAATATGGAAAAACGTGCTTAGGAGCAATGTGAATGGAAAATGAAAGGTGGGATTTGAGATGAAAGCAGGAGGGACGTGTGCAGACAAACAACAGAACGGGGAGAAGGGAGGGAGAAAAAAAAAATGCAAAGAATAAAATAAATACAGAAACAGAACAATACACAATTTGAGCGCATATCCTTAGTTCAGCCACTATCAGCTAACACTGTACCAGCCATCGTCAGCTGACTGCTCAGCTGATCCTCTTCCTACGCATCCCATTGGTCGCGCGCTTTATTTAAACTGCGTTAACTCCGCCCACTCGTCTCGCTTTAACTTCACGCCACTTCGCAAATTGTCCGACAAGAGAAGCAACACGCGGTTCGTGTCCGCGCTTTCAACTCACCCTGCTGCTGCTGCTGCTGGGAGAAGGAGAAAGAGACGTTCTTCTTCTTCTTAACTCTTTTGTCCAGGAAGAAGCCACCAAGAGGGAAACACCAGACCGCCGCAGCCTCAGTCCCGCATCCGTTCGGTCGCTCTGGGGTCCGGGCGTCTTCCCGCCTCTTCCTCGTGACCGACACCGCGCGTTGCCGGTCGATGACGTCACTCGAGCACCTGCGCGAGTGCGTCACAATCACGCGCGCGGGGAACCGAACGCAGGGAAGTGAAATCAAATGATCTTTCTTTCTTTCTTTCTTTCTTTCGTTCGATCTCCCGCTTTTTTTGCAATCTCGCCAAATGTAAATGGTATAAGGACTTTATTTCATATAGCGCTTTTCTACTGGTGTTATTGACCCACTCTAGTCACATTCAACCATTCACAAACATTCATACAGCGCTTTTATTTACCGCGCGTTTTTTTTTTTTTTACTGTCACGTGCATACACTCCCGGAAGAGACTCTACCTCCTGAGCCACAGCCGCCCTGAGATGTGGGGAATCAAAATCCCAGCAGCTACTGTAGATATGGGCATTAGGGCTCAAACTCACGATTGTTTTCATAGTCGATTAATCCGTTGATCATTTTCTTGATTTAATCGATTCGTCATAAAATGGTGAAAAATGTAAATGTTTTTTTGCCCAAACCTCAACATGATGTTTTGTTTTGTCCACACAACAAAGATATTTAGTTTACTGTCACAGAGGAGCAAAGAAACCAGAAATTACTCACATTAAAGACGCTGAAATCAGAGAATTTTACTTTCAGAACTACTTGAAGCGATTAATCGATTATCAAAAAAATTGCCGATTAATTTATTTATCGATTAGTAATCGATGAATCCATTCACTCAGTGTGCCCGAGTCAAACCAAACGTTTGAGAAGTAAAGCAAAGCTGTTGTGTTTTGCGATGATAATGTGTAATATTCTACACACAGTATCACACAGTTTAATAATCTATTTGTTAGAAAAGGTTGTTTTTTTTGTCGAGAAACGGATGTTTAATTTTATTGAATTATGATATTTTCATTGTATTGTGAATGTGTTGCATCATGTGCTTTTTAACTACTGCTCTCATACAAAGCCAAAATGTCTGCTGTGGAAAAAGGTCTTTAGATCAACAGTCGCCATAATGACGAGCACATTATATCTCCCTCTTGGGCGGCTGTGGCACAGGAGGTAGAGACGTTCGTCCTCCAACCCGAAGGCGGTTTGGTCCCAGCTTCCGATGTGTCCTTGGGCAAGACACTTAACCCTAAATCGTCTCCGAAGGCTCTTCCGACAGTGTAGGAATGTGACATAAAAAAGCGCGGTAAATTGCGGCGCTGTATGAATGTTTTTGAATGGGTGGACGTGACTTTCCTGTAAAGCGCTTTGAGTGGTCTATATGACTAGAAAAGCGCCAAATAAATACAGTCCATTTACCATATCAATAAACTGTAAGGTCTCTGCAGGTTTTACATCTGACACCTGTTGCACTTTGTTTCTAGCGACCTTTCATAGCCGCGCCCTACTGCGTGGGATCTCCAGTGCTTCAGATATTCATTAGTTACATTTTCTTTTCTACTCACAAACTAAAAACATACTTGAAAACGAGAAGCATGGACCGGTGATGCACTCAACCCCCCCCCCATCCCCCACCACCACAGCCCACGCTCTCTCTCTCTCTCTCTCTCTCTCTCTCTCTCTCTCTCTCTCTCTCTCTCTCTCTCTCAAAGGGGAAGGCTTGGGTCTCTCTCCGCTCACTGCTGGCCTTCAAGTCCCAGTTGGCCACTCATGATGGTCAGTCCACCTACGCCTCTAAGTGTTGTTGCCGGAGGCAGAAATGCACAGGCAACAATCATCAGAATACAGAGAAGAAGGAGCCACCACACACATACAACAACCCCCCCACACCCCCACCCCCTAAACATATGCACATGTATATGGAAAAATTGATTAGCATAAGCATTTTGAAAAAGCCTTTCACACTTTCCCTTTCTGTGTCTCTTTTGCTGACGATCAGGTTTCTCTAGGAGCAGCTGGAGAACGTCTGAGATGAAGTCAAGACACATCTGGAGTGAGTTCACCTCATTTATACACACACAAAAACACAACTATTTCTGCGTATGTCACATGTGAGTTCAGGTTAATGAAATACCTATTTGCAACTTATATTGTGTGTGTATAACAGGATTGTTCACCAGAGAAAATAATCCAGGGACAGGAATTGTTATGGTCACACTGAAAACCACTGTCAATGCACTTCGACTCAAAACACTCTGGGTTGGGCTTCAGAAAAATATATCTGTTTTTAAAATATACTCACAACTGTCCTGGTTTTCCCCTATTGGTGGGGATGTCCACGTCTGAGAATTAATTTAAAGGTCCCACATTGTAGAAAGTGAATTTTCATTGTCTTATTTGATTATGAATATGTAAAAACTGTGAGAAAAACAAAGCAGGTATTCAGAAACTGACACAGATGACGTTTTCAGGTGTTTTGTTGTAAAAAGCACCAGGCAAAGGCAGGATGATGAACTGGAGGAACCAGCTGAAAAGCCTGAGGAGCCAGCAGACAGAGCTCCTAAGCAAAGGTTTGTGCAGCCATATCGTTTTCCTCACTAAAGAACGATCTTGCAAAGTCAAAGGGGGAGATCCTGGTTTTAAGTACATGACGAGTAATTGATTGGCAGATGTGGACAAACAGAGGAGAACATGGGGAACCACTCGCAGGAATTGGTTTCTTCCAACTAAAGATCTGGTTTATTTTCATTTGATTTCCATGAAGGGCTCTCCAATGATTTTTTTTTTCAGCTTTAAATCTTTTAAATGCTTTTCTTAAGCCAATGGTTGGATTACTGTTATCATGCTGTTTAAATTTCCCAGTTTTAACAGTCATTTTGTTTTATGAATTAGACCTTGGAATGTGGTTGTGTGTGTGTGGACTACAAACTTGCTAATTCACAGTGAAGGGAAGATATCCACCGCCTGGAGTCAGAAAAACGATAAGCTGCTTGACGGCTTTGTCTCCGTAGCTGCTGCCCAGGCAAAGCATATTTCTGTCATGATTTCCCCCTATATGCCGCTGTCACGCTGCCAGCGGTAGACGCTCCCTCCATGCTCTTGCCTTAACATCGCCACTGGTTTCTCGTCTTCAGTCCCAATGAATCCCCTTTGAAAAACTTCCCACATCTGGCTTTGACAGAAAGGTTTACTGCTCCTTCTCCTGGTAATCCACTCGCCATATTCCACTCTCGCTGTCCCAGATGGCCCATCACACATCTGCCTGATTTTGCCCAATGGTCTTGAATTCCGTGGCCACATATGCTTCCCCGGCTGGCCTGAACACAGATTGGCACTATCCCGGTTTGCCGGTACGGGTGCAGCAGCCGAGGACAGTCAGTTGAAGGTTGGTAGGGTTCATTGGGCTCCACCGCTCCTGCAATGGACCCCGATGGACTGCAAGATGATCCAGGCCCAAGGCTCTGGTATTTGGCTCCACACCAAATCCAGCTGGAGCATTTTAGTCTGAATTTGCTCATCTTTTTGGCTCAATTCGGCGCCAGCTGACGTCAACATTTGTATCTGCAGATGAGTTCAACCAAGCAGAAGTACTCTGCAATCCATTGCCTGTGGTCTGCAACCGATTGGCATCACTCCAACCAGTTCTTAGAAGAGCTGCAGATGATATTTGGTACTTAAAAAAACGTAAATATATCTTCTTATGAATATCAAACATTCAAAAAAACACCAAAAATGTCAGTAAAATATGGGACCTTTAAAACATTTTTTATGAAAGGGCTCTTATTCAGATTGTTGATCTTCATAGCAATGAAAGACTTTTTACCTTTTAGGATTTAAAAAAAACCCTCAAAATTCCGGAGGACCAGTGCTGCCTCCATGTCAACAAAAGTGAGTGTTGTATGTACTCCACATGTACAAAACACAAACATAAACAGTATCTTTAGCTCTCATTTTCCACTGCTACCACTGAAATCCCCACACTGACATTATCGTCAAAGATTTTGGAGCCATAATGGCACTAACAGTGTGATGGTCTGTAACGGCCTCTTTGTGCTGTTCCCAGGTGTGTGTGTGTGTGTGTGTGTGTGTGTGTGTGTGTGTGTGTGTGTGTGTGTGTGTGTGTGTGTGTGTGTGTGTGTGTGTGTGTGTGTGTGTGTGTGTGTGTGTGTGTGTGTGTGTGTGTGTGTGTGTGTGTGTGTGTGTGTGTGTGTGTGTGTGTGTGTGTGTGTGTGTGTGTGTGTGTGTGTGTGTGTGAGAGAGAGTCAGTCAGTCAGTCATTTGGCCACCCAGCGCTCCTTCAGTGGTCCTTTAGGAGCTGCAGCAGATGGTCAATGGCCTTACAAAGCTGGAGTTTCCCATTCACAGGAAAAATATACCTGCACATGATAACAAAATGACCAAACAGGGACACTTAGGCTGAAACATACAAGTACACAATCAGGCACACACCAGTATATTCATTGTGGGGGGGCCCCATTTGAGTCAGTTTGATTGTCGTTTGATTAATTGACTATGTATCACGAGTAATATTTCATCAACAGTCGCTTGATCAAAGATTACGTCAGTTTTGTTATCAATATCAGAAAGATGTTTTAACAAAGGGAGCTCCGGTAACATCTTGGGAGTGATGTCACGTGTCACATCAGGGAATTATAAATCGTTTTTGTTTAAATGTAAATTTTAAACATCAAATGTATCATTTCTTTCATTTCTTTCATCGCACCCCATCCCAATCTCCTTTTGTGTAATTGTGTAACTCTCCAATTATTGTCTATTCATTGAACAGTTTTAATTGATTGTTGACAGGAAAATAATTGCTTATTGATTCCTCACTGTATCGCTTGATGAAGTTGTATTTCACTTGCTCATTAGATTATTGAGTGGCACTGATACCCCAGTGGGCTGAAGGGAATGGACCAGAAAGGAAAGGTATAAGCACATAATTTCAGATTCAAAGGATTTCACAATCCAACCCTCTACTCTTAGACCAAGTCCATTCAGACAGACTCTTTCGACAATTCCGCCCTCTAAGATGCTGGTTCCCGTCATCCAAACAAATAAGCTCACTATTTTTCCTATCCCCAGAGGAGCAAACGACTGCTCATTGTGTTGAAGCGTTGGGGTTCAAAGAAGAGTCGAGAGAGGTCTGAGATGCAGTTAGGACGGGGACTGTAATCACAGCAAATCATAGATCAAAATCCAAAGTATTCAGCTGAGTGCCACATAGTTATACGATTTATACCAATGGAAGTGCACCAATGTCAACCATTGGTGCGTACGTGCAACATCACACGCAGCTTGGAACATAACACCTGTTATGAAGCTTGATGTTTTTGTGGAAACATTTGGTTTTCCCCGAAATGTTAGATTCGGTGATCTTCCCTTTATCAAACCAATGTTCTGATGCCAACATCCAGCTACAACATTCCCCACCACCAGACTCGATCAGCAGTTGGCTGATGGCCAAGCGGGGAGTTTGTGTTATTGTCTGATTATTTGATTAATCCCCATAAGCAGGTGTTATCCCCGGATAAATCTTTGCTGAGCTAATCTATGTTTAATCAACAACAATAAATTTCTAAACTACTCTCCTGATTTATATGATTACATGTGCTTTTCCCCCCCTTTTTTTCAGTTTTCGAGTTGTTAATGGCAAATAAGTGGCACAAGTGTGCTTTTGGCTTTTAAGAGCTCGAGGGGGACCTATAAATACATCACAGGAGTGGAAGAGTTCAGCAGTAAATATTTGCAGGTTCACATGTTCACTCCCAATTCCATCTAGCATCTCTCTGAGTGAACTGACGGTCGAACAAGCCCCACCGACACTTTTGCCAACACAGAAAAAACACTCAGTTTCAGTTTTCCGCATTTGACAGCTCATAAGTTCAGACAAACTTTTAAACATGGAAGAAAATCCTGTATGGTAGAGCTCATGCACGCTGTCCTCTTATTCAGCAATCTCTGTGTATCTGAGAAGGAACAACAGTTCAGTCTAACAGTCTGCCTTTATTTCGTTATTGGCAGTACAATATTTAATGCACCCTCTGGCTACGCTGATAATAGAAAGGCCATAAAAAGTTACATCCTCAAGACGAGCTATTGTAAATTGTTCCGTGGACTGGGCCAATTAGCTTGATGTTGCCACTGCTTCCAACATGCCACAGTGCCTGAGTACCTAGTCTACACTATGAGCACCCCAAGAATTTTACTCTCCGAACCTACGTATGGGATTTCCTGTGGCACTGTGAATTTCCGAGGTGTTAAATTGGGTACCAGAGTGTGCCCTGGTGCCCAAGGTGTAAATTAACCATCATAGTCTAAAAGTACACTTCCCCAGATCAAATGACATCATCTCTGCATTTTTTTTTTTTTTGTGTGTGTGCTCCAGGTTTCTGCGGTTGAGCTCGGTCATATTGAGGAGTCGTCGTACCCGCTGCTTCTCTACATGCGTTATCCCCATCATGCCAGACTGCAGCAGCACAGACAGACCTGTGTGTGACGTCCACATCACCGCAGTGAAAGTCAACTTCTGCACGCTCGGATGCCCAAATTGGAGTAAGGATTTCATGAAACCCGCAGGTTAGTGCTCGAGTGTAAAAGGCACAGCATCAACATTTTGGGAAACTCGCTCATTTGCGCTCATGTCAAGAGTTAGATGAGAAGAGTGATGCCAGTCTCACCCCAGCACAGTCAATAAGAAGGCCAGCAACTCTAAAGCTCAATGGTTTAAGTGTAATATAATACTTTTTGGTCTAATATATGCAGATAACTGGTTGTATAAAACAACACTTTGCAGTTTTATGGAGGATTGTGTCCTGAGTCTTTTTTGTCTCTGTGATGTTGCCAGGCAACCATCGGAGTCTGTAATGCGTGTCAATTTTGCTCTTGAGTTTTTGTACAGATTAAACTAACATGATGTAGATGTTGTCACTGATGGACTAACTAACTAAGCAAAGCTCTTTCCCTATGATTCCAGTCTTTGTGCTAAGCTAAGTTAATCGACACCTTGCCCCAGGTTCATATTCAGAGAGGAAATAGAAAACTTTTGGGCTTAAACTTGTCATTATGATGTTGAAACTGCCACAAAAGCATACCACCCGGAACCACTAGGGACACGAAAGTTTTCTGTTGCCTCTTTAACAAACAGAAATGACAGAGGTATTAATCTTCTTACAGAACTGTCAAATTAAGGACATGAAAAATGTCTTGAATCATAAAACACTTATAAGAGTGTGAACAGATGAAAATTTTTGTCATACTTATCACTTTGATTTTATGATGTATATTGTTCCTGAATGCATTTGAAATGTGAATTATTCAAACCTTTACCTGTGCTGCGTAACTTAATTTTGCTCTGAATTAATGGAGAGATTTTTCGATTTAAGTTCATCTATGTCAACCAAAGTTGGGTCTTTGCTGTGGACTGAGGGCTGACGAGTTTCACGACGGCTTCAGAACTTCATAAACGCCCTCTTGCAATTAATTACGATTTAGTTATCGAATCATTGACTGACCTTTTCAAGCTAAGGATTAATCGCTGATGGAGCCAAGTGAGAAAGACGCAGCGATGCATCACTCCGAACTAATTGATTTCGGCTGCTGTACCCGTGAACTTTTCACTGTGATCAGCACTGTGACAGGAAGTAATCGCCCATCAATTTTTGAGATGAGTGATTTTCAAAGGGGCCTACTAATTTGATTGGCGTGATATCATACCGCCGCCACGGTAGACGTGTAGAGGATCATCCCTAAGCTTGCGTGAGGTCCTTGCTCAACATACTGCCCCTGGCTGGCTGTAGGAAGCAGTGCCGTCTGTGGGAGAGCTCATTCCAGGTCACCCACTCTCTGTGGGCGAGAGAGGGTGGAGTGTGCAAGAGAAGGAGTGAGAGAGAGAGGTGGAGGGTAAAAAGACAGACTATGGAGAGAGAGAGAGAGGTAATATCTATAACTCAGTAAACGTCAGCTTTCACACCGTTCTGTTCCAGATAGAGCCCTGAACATTCCTTCTTTCCTTTTCTCCTTTATACTTTGCTGCCATTTATTGACGGGAGTGATTCATTTCCTGAGTCTATATAAAGCCGTGTACTGTAGCTACAATGCCATGTCTTTGCTGTGGCGTTGGCAGCGGTCGGAGAAAGAGAGAGAGTAAAAAAAAAAAGAAAAACAGCACAGAAGAAGAGTCATGATCGTTGTATAAAAGACAGAAATGTGTTTTGTGGGCTCGCCTCTCCTCCTGAGCACATCACACGCTAATTAGGCAGAACGCAGCCCACCTACTTTCTTTACCAACCAGCTTACTTCCAGTTGCGTAGAAACATTCACTAGTGAATCATACTTTGTGTGTGTGTGTGTGTGTGTGTGTGTGTGTGTGTGTGTGTGTGTGTGTGTGTGTGTGTGTGTGTGTGTGTGTGTGTGTGTGTGTGTGTGTGTGTGTGTGTGTGTGTGTGTGTGTGTGTGTGTGTGTGTGTGTGTGTGTGTGTGTGTGTGTGTGTGTGTGTGTGTGTGTGCGTGCGTGCGTGCGTGCGTGCGTGCGTGCGTGCGTGCGTGCGTGCGTGCGTGCGTGCGTGCGTGCGTGCGTGCGTGCGTGCGTGCGTGCGTGCGTGCGTGCGTGCGTGCGTGCGTGCGTGCGTGCGTGCGTCAGTGTCTTGATGACTGTCAAATAAGCCCCTCGTGTGTGAAGATGATGATGAAGATGCCAGTGGATTGGATTTTTAAAAACTGGACAACATGCTGTTGTTAATAGTCAAAACACTTTTAAAGTGTGCCCTCAGGTCTTTTTTTTCCTTTAAACCAACTTGACAGTTACAGATCTTTTAAGGACTGGGCTTCAGTTGGCCGTGCAGCTAATTAGCAGGGAGCGCCTTTAAAAATCTTCCCATATATTAGTTGCATCAGCAGTGAGCCGCGGCTGCAGCAGGGGATCAGGTGGGGGCCCTGTACGTCAGTCTGTGAATGAGTGGCTGGCGTCCCAGCATTTTGGCGCGGAGGCCAGTTGTTTATGAATGGACACTTGTATAAAACACGAGCCATATGTATCTAGGCTGTGCCTCTGCCGTAGCAAAAGTGGTGACACGCTGAAAAAGTCAGTTACCATGGATACAAACATTGCCCACATCATTTTTTTTTTTTTTTTTTTTTGTCAGAGGCATTGTGTAATCGCTTTCTCTTCCCTGCATGTAATTTATTTATCTATTTATCCACGTGTTTATTTGTTTCTCTATCAGTGTGTTTGTGAGCTCGCCTGCTGGTTTCCCTGCTTGGGAGTTTCTTTAATTGGACTCTCTTTTCCTTTGTTACGCTGATTCATTCGAGGAATATTGGAGGACAGGGCTTTTCGCCATTAGCCAAACAACATAAGTGAAATGAGCTTCCGTCTTCAATAATTATACAGGGTAATAATAAAAAATCTTTAGCGCGCCGTTGACGCACACTACACGGCGATAATGGCTCTCCCTTGTTTCGCAAATACTTCATAATCACACACTTCAGTGAGGTATTAGCAACAGCCCGGTGAAATGAAATCAGACGGCAGAAATGAAGAGGTGAGCGCAGTTGGCTCGTCGGGGCGTTTGGAGTGAGTAATATCTTCTGGGTGATGGATTAGTTTCAACCTTGTATGGTATAGTCTAAATGTGTGCGTGTTCATGGTTTGGTATTTAAAATCGCGTGTTGCTCTGTTCATCATCGAAAACCTCCTCGCAGCATGCAGAGGGTCTCGATCCAGTCCTGTGATAAACTGTGTCTGAACTGCGAACCATCTGATCCGTGTGTCTGACTTCAATCTTCCTCCTGAGGACGAAACTCGTCGATCCTCTCACGAATCAACTCTGACCATCGGGATGCTGGAGGAGTCCGATCTTTGACTTTGTCGACTGAGCCAAGCGATTATAAAACACACACACACACACACACACACACACACACACACACACACACACACACACACACACACACACACACACACACACACACACACACACTCCGCCCCTCACTGCTTAAACAGCGACAACTGTCTACAGACAGGGCAGGGCTGACTCACCATACAGTGCACAAGTGCTGGTGTGCACCCGGTGAACGCATACTATATGAGAGAGAGAGAGAGAGAGAGATTGACTCTAATGTCTGTGTGGCACGCAAAATCCTGAAAAAAAAGGTCATGTCCCTGAAATTACTATAGGGAGGTCTTCAGGCATGCATACTCGTGAATGAGATTATGCGTAAAAAAAAGAGCTTATTTGAGGAGGCCCTGCAAAGATGTATGATTTTAATTTCTTTGGCAACAGCTTCATGTTTAAATATAGAATAAGAAGTAGTTCAGCCCTATACTCTACTGGGGCTATTTTTTTGGCTAATGGGACTCAACAATTGAAAGCCACTGTCACATGGCACCGAACAGCATTCTTCACATTTGCCGAGAGGCTGCCCTGGGTCGGGCTTGTCCCAACAGGATGCCTGCAAATGGGTACATAGCAGGAGGAGTTGGTGTGGATGGTACGAAAGAAAGAAAGAAAGGCAGAGCTGTTACATTTGGAACCCCAGGATTTTTCTGTTTTTCTCAAAAGAAAAAAGGGACCATCATCCACTCTTCCAGTGGTCTTTCTCCCTCTCTTTTGTGTCCACGTTATGCAATCATCTGTTTCTTTTATTCAAAGCCTCCAAGGCTCAGGCTCTGATGGAGGAGGATGGAGGACCTCAACAGGTGAAGATTTTTTTGTATTCTAGGGCTGGAGGAGGAGGAGGAGGAGGAGGAGGAAGAAGATGATGATGAGGGTACTGAAGCGTTCTTTAATAATAAGCCATCTGATCTGTTGACAATGCCTCAAAGTGTATAACTCTGCTCGTGACAGCCAGTCCTAGTAGAGCCCCGGCCCTGCTAACATGACCCATGCAGTTTCAACACCATCTGTCTGCTGTGGGACTCCAAGGCAACACTCGGAGGGAGAGATGTGGGGAGAGGGATGGAGGGAGAAGGAAGGGGGAGTTTTGTCAGGCTCCCAGAGGACTCCCTGCGCTGCAGTTTTGATCTGCTAATTATGTTTAATTGAGGCTGTGTAATTCACCAGCGGTTGCCTCCATTTCCTCTTATCTGTAGATTTTAACAAACTCTGGCGCAGACGAGAGAATATGACAAAACATCATCATCAGCAAAAAAACAAAACAAAAAAAAAAGACAAGCGTCTCGGCGCAGCAATCTTGCAGCGACTGGGTATTTTAATTTTGCAGAAGTGAGGTTCTCTCTACACGGGGACCGGTAGATTGGTTTAACAGCAGTTCGGCGGATATTGGAAATGTTTTATCTCTGTGCGCATGTGGCTGCTCTGGTGAGCGGAGGCGCGACGCGGTGACTTGTTTGATGCCGAGACAATTGGCACACACACTCACACGCACTCTCTCTCTCTCTCTCTCTCTCACACACACACACACAAAGAGAAAGAGACACTTGCGCAATACGCGCGCACGCAGTTGCGTTTGGCACCAGGTGATGCCATCATCAACGACGGATGATGGTGTGTGCGCCATACCTCGCTTGCGTCTTCTTCGAAGTTGCGTGTGGAGGAGACACGCGAGGCAGAGACAGACAGAGACAGACAAACCCCCGACAGGCGCAGGCGAAGAAGAAGAGACAGATCAGCTTAAACGAGCTCTAGAAAGTTGGCGAGTCGCTATTTCTGTTGAAGGGCGAATGGCGAAATGTCCATAGCGCGGCGCGCGCGCGCCCTTTTTACTCTCGTCATCTTTTGATATTTTTTGATGGGAAGATGAAGTCACTCAAGTCTGCCCCCCCCTCCCCTCCTCCTCACCTCCCCTCCCCTCCTCCTCACCTCCCCCCTCACCACCTCATCATCTTTCTCCCGTCCAGGCCCCGGTGCCCATATGTTTAATTAACCAGGCCGATGTGTAAGTACCTTCAGCCAGCGGAGCGTGGGCGGGCGGGTTGCGGGGTAAAGAGGCTGCCGGAGAACGTCTCCTTATTTCTCTCCGCCGGGGCGCTCGGTGGGCTGCCGGAGCATCATCTCTCGGCGCGGGGGGCAACGACAACAACTCGAGCCGCTTAAACTTGTTCCGAATTGTTTCGGGTCATTTATGTTCTTGGGGGTGAGCGCGTTGCTCGCCCGATCGAGGAGCGCGTCAGGGAAGGAACGGTGAGAGAGAGAGAGAGTGTGTGTGTGAGAGTGTGTGAGTGTGTGTTTAATATGTGTGTGTCCTGGTGCTATTTGTGACGGAATCCCCCCTTCGGTCTCTAAGAATCCGCGAGCGGCGCGAGGAGGAGGAGGAGGAGGGCTGGAGAGGAGGAGGAGGAGGAGGCGCGCGGACCTGTCCACGAGCCCTCACTGCGGAACGCGCGGGGCTGCCGCTGGAGATCCCAAAAAACCAACGGTGGTTCTGGATTCTAGAATTTAACTGAGTACCCCGCACGTCAGCGAGGTTTTTCCTTCTTCTTCTCCCCCCCCCTGGCACCTCTTCTCCCCCCCCCCCTCCGTCTCCACCGTTCAGTAGGACGGTGTTTTGACAGCTTTTAACCCGGAGGAATACTACCTACCCACCGGGGGAGAGAGAGAGAGAGGTGGTGGTGGTGGTGGAGGATGGAGGAGGTCTTCTGAGGCAGACAGGTGGATTTATCCGTGTGGTGGTGTGTGCTTTTTGGGGGGGTGGCTGAGGGGGGTGAGGGGGGACTGGATGGAGGAGCTATTGATGGATTAATCTGACGGGGGGGAGAGTCGTATGTGACTCCCGCTGCTGCCGAGGGCACCCGAATGGAGTAACAGGCTGCAATGTCATCTCCACCTGGCCGCCTGGAGAGATGTGTCACGGGAATGGGGTGAGTTAATTAGCAAATTTTCTACTAGTCGGCATGTCAATTAATGTGTTTATTCGATTATTTAGTCAGTTGAACTCTCTCCTCTTTGGCTGACGCGGAGATCGAGCAGCAGTCTGTCGGGGGGAGCTGCGGCTCAATAGCTGCCGCACACACACACACACACACACACACACTCACACACTCTCCTCACTCTCCTCCTCTCCTCTGGAAGTGGAGCACTGTGTGGCGCGGGGCGCCCGGGGTTTGTGTTCCCCTCTCTCTCCGCTCCTGCGTTCGTTTCGGCCGAGTCCTCGACACACAACCTGCTGCATGCCCTACATACCGCGAGTCCGGTACCGGAGAGAGGAGCGTGAGGGGAATATTCACCAGGAGCCACAGGCTGTTTTTAACGCGCTCTCTCTCTCTCTCTCTCTCTCTCGCCCCCTCGCACGCACGCACACACACACACACACACACACACACACACACACAGAATATCCTACCTACACTATTCTACGATTTTTTAACTTGTGTCTTCGTCACGCATGCTTCCCATCCAATAAGCCCGCGTCTCAGCATCCCCGAAAAGACACATTCGCGCGCGCGCGCGCACACACACACACACACACACACACGCACGCACGCACGCACGCACGCAAAACACACACACACACACACACACACACACACACATACATACATAAATGCTAATGAGTCACGGGGAACGCAAGGAAGACGCGCGTCCTGTTATTGGACAAGAGTCGAATTCAACAAGTCTGCGCCTTCGCGAGCTGCGGCGCGACAAGCGATAACGGGCGTGCGTGTGTTTGTGTGTGTGTGTGTGTGTGTTTGTGTGCGCGCGCGTGTGTGTGTCCGTCCTTGTGTTGCAGATCAAGTTTGAACACTTTTGCTCCGGTTTCGTTGACGCAGTGAGAAGGAACCGAAATGCCAGTGAGCGGACGGGTCACGGTGGCTGCGCGCACGGGCGCTCGCGCCGCGGCAGCACAGCGCAGCATTCGCCGGCGCACGGACTCCGCAGACGGAGGCGCAAAACCCCCGCGACCGCAAACCCGCCGCAGCCGCGCTTTGTGACACCGAAGGTAAGCGCCGCCACTGGTGACGGGAGATCAGGCGGAGGATGGGGAGGGGGAGGATGAGGATGGGGAGGAGGAGGAGGATGAGGATGAGGATGGGGAGGAGGAGGACACGCCGTCAGACACGGGGGCTCCGCGCGTCGCTGGGCGGCGCTGTTGCATCACATTCTCCCCTCGGCTGCTGCTGACGAGAGGCCCCGTAATGAATTCATATCTCCAAATTACGGGTTTTTCAGGCCTTTGAACGCAGTCACGTTGTAGAAACCCTTTTTTTTGGTCTGCCTTTTTTTCCCTCCCGCGTGCCTTGCGGTGCCAAGTCTGACACACGGCAGTGTCTTCTCCTCCCTCTCAGGAACGCAGAAGCCATCGCACCACACACACACACACACACACACACACACACACACACACACGCACACAGATGTTACATGCAGGGCAGCTCTATAACAGTCTGACTTATCGGAGTTGCAGGCTACAGCAGTGTGTGACATGACACAATATATAACTCGCTAATACCGTAAGTCTACCATCAGACTAATTTTGACAGTTTTGCAAAGCGATGCCCTGGTTTTTGAAAGGCTGAATATTGTGTGCTCTTTCAGCCAAATGATCATTCATGCCTCAAAGCCTACCACCAGACTCATTGTGGTGTTTGGGAGAGAGAGAGAGACTGATGATGTGCTCAGCCCTGGACCTATTTTCCTTGAATAGTGGGATGACACAAAAGGGGATCAACTCTGTAGGGCATATGAACGCGATAGAGTGGGGAGGGCGACTGTCTGGAGCTGTTGCTATCTTCATTAATATAAATATCCTGTGCCGAGCTGCAATGAATTCTGGGCGCCATGTTCATAACACCTTAATAGCAGGCCTTGTATACTTTCAAACTCCCCTTGTTTTCTTGCCTGTTATCGCTTTCCCTGTTTCTGTTGCGCCATACATTTTCATCAGCCACACAGTCGGCCTGCGATTAAACACAAAACAACCGAGACGGAACTAAAAACAGGAAAAAAAGCACGAAAGTGTAAAAATTCTCCGTGATGCGATGCGTACAATATTCCCCCGTCCCATTATTTCGCTCCGGCGTGACACGGTGTGGGAAATGATGCGTCGGGACGCATCACGCCGAGCTGCTCGCCGAACCGTGTCGGTCGTTGGCCATGCAGGTTATAATGCGGCACAGAGTTCAGAGGTCGCCGTCCCGAAGCAGCTTCGCCGTCGGAAATGGAGACTTGTGCTTCCGTTTCCCTGCAGGTGAAGCTCTTCAATCCCCAACAGGGGAATGAGCGGTTCTCATCATGACGTGCTGCCTTTTAACAACATGGCCCTGGTGGGATTTGCTTTGACGGCACCTGCGTGGAACTGGGTGATATTCGCACCAACGATAAGGTCTTGTGGTGTATAGCTTTACATGGCGGCAGAGATCTAACAGATGTCTTGTATTCTGCGAGGGTAGAAGCCCAAACGTTTGGCCCAAAATCTATGCCTGCAAGTGGGGAAAAGTTTCAGAGAGCAGTCGCACAAAAGTCTCCATATTTTCACGAAAGGTCCATCAAATCTATTTTCATATTTTTTACCACAGCTGAACTGTCTGTTTCACGGAGGCGATCCGAAAGTATTGCAATTATTATCCTGGACTCAAATAAAAAGGTTTCATCCACAAAATAGCTTTCTCATGAAATTGTGTCTCTGATCATAACATGTGATTATTCGCCATAATCTTTTCGGGTATTTTTTTCTCCCTCCCTAGAACTAGATGTGTTGTTCGGTTTAAGTTATTTCAGTCACACACGCTAGAATAAGATTCCTCACATCCTCTCCTTTTCTTTTTTTCCTCTCTCGCTCCTTTTTCATGAACAAATGGAGGATTTTAGGTAGGAGTAAGCACACACGATTTCAACCCAGAGCTTATGAGGAATAATTACAAAGATGCTTAAAAGAGGGAGAAGCCAAAGACCCTGTGGGAGGAATGTGCACCTTCCTGCCCTGCATTGTGGCTCTTTCTGTCCTGAAGGAGGTATTGACATATCCCGCGATAGGAGCTACGGCAAATAATGCCTTTTATCTGCACGGAGCGCAACATCCAGTTGACAAACTGCATCTTTGGGGGGGGGGGGGGGGATCTGTGATGTGGTTCTGCCTGGAGCTTTAAAGCCAAACCACGTGCAGTCACAGAGCCTCTGGCGTGGCCTTTAGCCGTCATCTGCTGCGCGAGTGCTTTCTGTGAAGTCAATTAGACCTGCTGCCGTGCCCGTACTTCCATGGTCAGATGCTCAGAACATCCGCCACATTTCGACTCTCAATGACCAAAAGCAGAATTCCTTTCCTTGTTCCCCCGTCAGGAGATCGGCAGGCCCATGATGCCCTCGCAGTCGTGGCTCGTCTTTGCACAGGTCGCACGCTGCTCACGTGAGCTGCGAGAGAGGACGTATAAATGAGCGTTTTCATTTTCCTGCTCGTAGCAATTACCAGTGCGAAGGACTGAGTGACATATGATAATGACTCATTTGACCCCTGCTGGTCCTCTGTATATCGATGCGAATGTGCCGCCTCGTGCACAAGTTAATAACCCCAAAAGCCTCTTATGACCGCGCTCTGTTTAATCATTTAATCAAAACATAGTCGGTGGTCTCATTTAATGAGTTAGTCAGCCACAGTGTGATCAAGTAGGGTTTGACTAATTTTGTCCTTTTTTTTATAACTGATATTTTTAGAATGAACTTGATGTTCTGTGACGACGTCCATTTGACCCATTCATACGCAAGCGGCCCTTCTTTGTACATGTTCTGACGGCGCTAGTTTTACATTCATGTATACAATTTCAGTAACTGTGTCATAGTAGTATTTGCCATTACGGTACAGTGGTCTGACCTGCACATGGGCATTTGACTTATTGTTTATAGCGAGTAAAGTGCACACCTTCAGTGTATCTTTAATGTTTCTTAAGTGCTTTCATCTTCTTCAGATTGCAGATAAGTGTTATCCAGTTCCAGCCCACTTTTTCACAAACTTTACTGATGGGATTTGCGTAATCTTGTTGGAATAAATCAGAAAATTGTGTGTGTGTGTTTTGTTTTTTTTCAGCCCGAGAAATAATAATTCTCATTGCTCGGGCTAGGATTTGGATTTAAGAAATCAAATCCGACTTTCAATCGATCTTAAAACTTGTATCTGTGTTTTTTTCTTCCTTTTGACCCGGAGGCAGATGGTTTTGATGCTGAAGATCAGGATAATAATCTTGATCCTACTTGAGAGGTGGTTTCAGGGTGCGTTTAGAGACACGACAAGCATAATAGAGCGGAAACCAAGATATTGCCCCCTATACGCCTGGAATATGAATCAAAAGTAGGATTTCATGTTACTATTTTAACCAACAAATCTGTCAAAACAGTCTCTCTACCCTGATGCCATTGTTGCAGATGGAAGGGACCAGCTGGATGGTGGATGAAGTGGCCTTTTGTACCTTTTATATACAGTAAATAGCTTTGAATTAATGCCTTTACTGTGTGACATGTTGCAGAATCGTTTTTTTTTTTTTTTTTTTGTAGGGGACGACGTTGGCCATTCAGTGACATGTTGAATGTTGCCCTGAGGATCTTATTCACTGTACAGTAGACTCCAATAGAAGGTCTTTCATACCGTTTTCCCTTTCTTCACACAAATCCCCTTTCACCAAACAGAATGCAGTTATTGATAGCATTATTTATTGAAGAGATGTAGGACAAACGTTAAGTGGGTGCTGAGAAATTTATGCTGAGGCCTGAAGTCCTCGTCTGTCAACTCTCTCACCGAGACTGCTTGGTGTAGTTTGATTCGGGATCATGCCATATGAATTATTAAATAGTCGAAGCTGCATCAATGGAATTTTTTTTTTTTTTTGGGCCACTTGACCGCGGCATTACAAGGTGTAAACACAACACTGACGAATTATCACCTCGTAAGCGTGTCGGCAAACAACTGCTTATTTACGCCGGCGGGCACGGAACAACATTGGCGTTGGTTTCAACGTCACTAGCCGACCCTTCCAGGCAGGTAGCGCACACGTCCCGTGTTTATCGGAGCCTCTGCGCTCAAAACAGCTGCTGCCAGTTCGATGTTGGAAATTAGGTTGACGGGAGCGGAGTGACTGAACCCAAAAAAAGTGAATCTGCCGACTGGAGGGGAATCAACAACAATGACAGCAAAGCGAAAGAGCTGAGAGGAACCTGCAGGGCAAACAACACCTTAACTAGTACATGTGACCATTGGATTCATATTCCAGTGTTGATTAGTTCAGCTTTAAAAAAAACAAAAACAACCTTTGCGTACACCTCTTTTGAAAGAAGGAAATGCGACATGTCTATCGATTGTCAGGGGTCATTGTTCAGAATACGTCGAACGCAGACGTGCTCGCCTTTGATGCCGCTGTTCTTCTTTCAGTCGACAAGCTGAAGGCTTTTAAAGTGGTGTATGTGTATCGTCCCCCCCCACCGAGTCTATTCCAATGCTGTGCTTTTGAATTAGCTTGATCAGTATAAAGCACAACATGTGGCTTTGAGAGTGAGAACATTTCCAGCCCCCTAGGAGGCTTAGTCGTTACCTTAAATGATGCCTTCTGCACATTGTCGGTCGGCGGGGTCCCCCCCCCCCGAGCTCAGACGGAGGCTTAGGTGTCTGAGAGCGGCCGGCCAGTCTTTTTGATCCACTTAACGCCCCCAAAACCCCATATTCATATTTGATGCTTTTACGGACAACAGATTTGGGTTCAGACTGATTTAGCACTGGCCCAGTTAAGACATCCGTCAGCTTTTTAAATCCAATTCAATTAAGCTTTTCCGTGGCTACGAGGAGAGAGCCAGGCCTATAAATGTACCAGTGTTATTATATCAAGAGGTGGTCTCACTGATTCCAGGAAAGATGGCTGCTTGAATCCGCACAAATTCACGTCTCACATATGTTACATCACAATTATTTCACTGTGTTACGGAGATGATTAATACTTTCTTCTCTCTTTTTTTCCCTTTTACAACGAATCCGATATTATTACGCCAGAGGAGATAACATGTGCACAGTAGGGCGTTTTTTCCTTAAGCACTGGTACTATAGTGCAGCACAATCCCGTTCTTCTGTCACACCGTCAGTCTTTTGGCAAAAGAGGGTGCAAAACGAATATTGTTATTCAAATTCTCTTGACAATGCCAGCGGCAACGTCTTGAAAGAGGAAGTCTGGCTCTGTGTGCTCAGTGCTAACTGTGCCAGTGATGTGAAGTCAGTAGTCGGCTCCAGAGCACATACTGTGAACGTTGTCATGAGCTGCTCCTCTCGGGACTGATAACTCTCACCTTGTCTGTCTGTTGGACGTTTAACTTCCTGTCTGTTGTTTATTGTCTTGTGATTCACCTGTGTCCAGTTATCCCTGTTCCTCTTTAGGCTCTTGAAAGCTCCAGAATGGTTTGGACTGCATGTGGTGCGGCAGCAGTGATGCATTTGAAGACAAAAAAAGGGAGCAATGCCGATGTAGCCTCTGTTTGAAACCGCCTGCATTCATCAAATTATCTCAATCATACTTACCTGCCTTAGCTGAGCGTCTGCATTTTGGGACCAGAAAAATAAATGACACTTGTCAATTTTTTGTTGAAAGACAAACAACTTGTTTTCCTTGTGAGTTGTTCTTTAGTTTGGAGAGTTTGTAGATGGATTTGAGGGTTACAGGCCCAAAACACATTGTTTTGTTAGTGAGCACGAGGTTAAAGTTGGCTAGAAGACGTCAATATCAACACAAGCACGTCTCCCCTTTTATTGCTAGTTGGCTACTGTACATTTGTGGCTCGTTGGTTATAGTCACAATCACTGTCATGTCACCGATAGCGATAAGTGACGTCTCTGTTTAATGCAAATGTAAAATGTTTTTACTCCACATACATTATTCGATAGCCAGCCGTGTCCCTACAGGTGTGAACCAAAGAAGTTCCCCATTTTGGATGAGTTGCTCGAGAGTTGTTTGAGCTTATTTTCTCCATAAAAAAGGAATGCTGTCAAAATTAAGCTGTTTTATCCATTATTGATTGGGTGAAAGTCATCCGCGCTTTTATCTCTTCTCATTTGCACCTGCTGCAATTCAGTGTTTTTACGTGGGTCAAAGGACTTCCTCTCGTCTCTGGTGTGTACAAACACAGCACCTATGAGACTTCCTGGAGCACTGACTCCGCTTTTATTGATTCTGCTGTTGATTTTTTTTGTTTTTTTGTTGTGGGTTATTTACCTGTTTGCCAAGCACAGTGTAACTGTGGTTTGAAAATAACTATATAAAATGATTGGTACTGTAATTATCTGCTTGTAGATTAACCAGTAAATCTGTTCGCAGTAATTACATTTTTTGAAATAAAGCCCAGGCCCCAATTTTAACGGTGCACATTGGTGCTAAATTCCATTTTCATACTCTCATCCCGGTGCACTGATGTTTGGAGGATAAGCTGCTTACATTGGAGAAACAAATTGATTTGATAAATAAGAAAACAAACTATGAGTGTAGCTGATTTTCTAATGTAAAACAAATTCACACACCAATGAATGCCCCTTAAAATATATCATGATATTGAGTTTGACAAATCTGATAACTACAAATTACACCGTCAAATTAAAGAGGCCGCTGATCATCTGCAATAGTAAAACAATTTGACAGCAAAGCAACCAGGATTGAGTTTTGCCATGAATCCTGTTGAGTTTTTTAAGGCGTCATCAAAATGAATGATTCTGAAATCTGTAAGGAAATCCTCAACATGGGCCAAAATTGACCAGATTTCCAGGATAATAGGAATCACTCCATGATTCAGTGTGTCATTGTCTAGCCACTTTTAATAATGTTTTTGTTTCTAAATTATCCTGTGGTGGAAACTCTGCCAGGCAGCAGGAAAACCGAGGGCAAAAATATTCACAAAACATCTGCATCCAAAATATATTACTCCGACCAATAATGCTCCCTTCGACACTGACGACAAAGCACTGTCTCTGCCAGACGGGGCATTCGGTGATGTGGGAATATTTGAAGCCACCGTCTCTTCCTGCCAAGTGCAGCTTTTAATGGCGATGAGCAACACATCAAAAAAACATACTTTGACCAGACACGGGTGCCCGGGGATGAATGATCAAGGATAGATTGCACGTTGGCTGCTCTTTAAATGCATGCCCTGACCACAAACATACAGTAAATGGCTTCACATTTCATAGTGATATAATGTAGGATATTAATACGGCTTTTTAAAATCTGAAAATGAAGGTTTCCAAATCAATCAGTCTAGGCCCACTGCCCTAAAAAAGGGCAAATGGTATGTACAGTACAAGTCATGTCTCCAGGAGCAGTGTTTTCTGTCGGGGGAGAGGAGCTCCGTGGACTTGGGCTTTTTAACTCTGCAGACCTTTTACAGACCTTGGAAGAACCTCTTCCAAGGTCTGGAAGAACCTCTTCCAAGGAAAGTACGGAAGAGCTTTAGGGCCACGCAAAGGAATGAAAATGAGGGGGAAGATTTTTTGTTATTAATTTAACATTTCGAGATTAAAGTCGAAAATGTGGAGAATAAAGTTGAAATAGCCCTAAACGGCCGTGTTGTGGTTCCAGTTCAGTTCAGCTGTCACACATCCACGTTTACTAACATTAGCAGAGCTACGCTAGCTTCGCTAACTGCACGCCTCTCAAAATTCATCAACAGTTGTTTGCAGTTGAACGTTAACGCGTCAGGACACTCGTTCAGGTTCATGTGCAAACACCGTTTGACAACATGTTGTCACCGCATCGTTTCTTCCAGCTTCAGCCGGTCAATAATAATATTGCAATTTTCCAACTTGGCTAGCAGATAGCGTTAGCTAGCAGACTGGCTAACAAAACATCAACATCCGGTTGGTTGGTGCTGCTGAAAAGTGCTTCCAGGTCACAATTTTCGATTTTATTCTTGAAGTATTTCAACTTTATTCTCCACATTTCGACTTTATATAGCATAGTATGTCTCCTTTAAGAGCTGCTGTTACTAGGTCCAACTTAGTGAGCGTGCTGCGGTGACTTTTACACAAGTGGTTCTGGAGTAGGTTCAAACATGAGACATGTACAAGTGTCAGTACATTTACATTACAATATGCATGTCTGAAATGTGCCTCGGGAGAGGAACATGAAACGGGAAAGAGCATGGGCAGGTTTTCAAGAGGGAAAGGTTGAAAAAAAAGTGATCCAAACTATTTCATGTATGACATCATATATCATAATTCTATTTCTTTAACTTATTACATCAATACGTAGTCTTTAGAAGAAAGAAATTGGTCGATTAATGAATGTCTTCACTTTCATCAATTATAGATTGGCGGAGAGTTCGGTGCACCCGTCGTCATGCATGGAAAAAAAATCCGTTTTTGGTTAAAAATTAAAAGGGGGAATTTATTCCGTCATTACATCAGACTGTCTAACGAAGCTTATGATGATTGTCTACAACCGTCCCGTGTCATTTTAATGTTTCAGCTCCTTTCAATAATTGAAAGCAAGAAAAATCACATTGTGTATTCATGAGGATGGCCCGGTCTCGTCCTGTGCCATAGTCTTGCAAAACCTAGTTTCACAGAGTTTGGGGTCACTTACAGTTTTAACATTTACATTTCAATTCAAATGAATTTACTGCAAACTCTTCTTGCATAAACAAAGAAATGCTTCAAACTTTCGCAAATGATTTCCTGCCTGGTTATTATACGGATTTAATTTGTCGCTGCACTTAACAGTGTGACTTCTTTGACTTAAACATATTCCTTAGACATATATCATTGTTATGACATACAAATATCCATGCTTTATGCTTCAAAATTAAAAAAATTTCACATCTAAAATAAAGAAAAGTGCATCTTAATGAAAAACATAACAAGCCTTTCAGGCTACACCAAAATAAGGCCTCGCTGCATCTTTCCAAGGTCAGAACTATCCGGCCTGAATGTCCTCTCACCTCGCAGCTTTGGCACAGCTTCATAATATCTTTATTTTTATGCCCCTGCTAACCTTTTCCTGCCCCGCCCTCATCGTTTGTCTTTACAGGGGTCGTTTCTTTACATCTCACTGCATAAAAACATGAATACGCTCAAAGTCAAACACATGGACAGATAGATATAAAGACACACACACATAAGAACACACAACGCAGTCCCTTAGTGAATCAGGGAGTGTGTCCTTTCTGGTGTTTGGCATTGTCCTTTGCATATTCATGTTTATTACTAATAAAATATGAATGACAGAACTCTTGCGGCCATTTTCTGTTCCCCTGGTTCCACACATGCCACAAGCATGCAAAAAGAAAAGAGATAGAATTGGCCAAAAGTGTGTCGTCCTAACACATGTACACACATTTCTCTGCTTTGCTGAAATTTTGATGTGGAAAAAAAGGCTGTAGGGCTGTTAAAAGAGTGTCTAGGGGAGCAGGGAGAAGGCAGGCGTTTTTTTATCGAGGACAAGCAGGGAGAGACTTGCATCAATGTTAAACAAATAAAAATGTAATATTTCAAACAAGACCTTTTCAACACACTCCGCTGTCGAATCGAGAGAACAAACAATTGGTGTTTTGCTGTTCGGTGTCAGGGGTGGGTGGATAATGATACACACTGTGCTTTAGTAAATGCATGGCAATCTTTGGAAAATACAAACTCCTGGTGCTCCCAGGTCAGAAAAAGCTCATTTAAGTATATTATGTGAAAGTGCATCTGTAATCGAGATCATTTCGAGGTGATGCACTGCAATTGCATTAAATTTTTCCTTTCATTCTTTGGTTGTAGCAGAGGCAACATTATATCAATGTTTGGTTTTTTGGAATAATCATGGCGTGTGTAGTATCTGCTTCTCAAGTATACTCTTGTTGTGCCATATGTTTGGTCAGGTTTGGATCACTGTCAGTTTTCTCATACATTTATGAACTACAACATGTCAGACTGTGTTAGCGATAGAGCGATTTAAGTCCTGGAGCTATTTCCGCCATTGTCCCAGGTGCTCACACAATTCACAAACCTCCACGAAGACAGACGTTCAATGGCCGACATTGAGGAAGGTTGGAAAAACATGAAATAAAGCATTAAAAAGAAATCATCATGTTAACAAACAATAATGACATTGTTTCATGAAGCAGCAAAAAAATATAGACACTCATAAAATATAGCATTTTTATAAATGACTACACGTAAAGATATCAGTAAAACAATGAAAAAGGCATCTAAATCCTATTAGGGGATAGTCTTCTCATACTCTCCTCAAATAATCCATAGCTGTAAGCCCTTCCATGTGAAATCCTGTATTTAATTGAACATGACCTGATCAGAACTCCACTGGAAGCCAGTGAAGTGCAAAGAACTGACACCTGCCAACGCGACCATAAGCTTTAAGCCTGAGGGGGATGTGAGGTCTCAAGGTCTTTTATAAGGGTCCAGCTCATGTATTAACCACACTGTTGAAATAACACCGGATCAATACATCCCTCCAGTTACGGCCTGTCTGCTTGTTGAACCGCAATGTCTTGTTTTCCTGTTCTACACGCGTTTAATACAAAAGACGCGACCCGTGGTTGGCACGTCTGACAGCGCGTGGCCGCGTCCCGAAAGTGAAGTAATGGGCAACGGAACGCGTTACGTTTTCGCTGCTCGGTAATTGGTAAAAAAATGAGGAACTGATATAAGTCACTGTCCCAAAACTCGCTGCGAGTGATGTATTTGACCGGCCTGCGTCGCCATTAAAGGGGCAGTAAGACATTTTGGAGAAAGCACGCAGACACAGAACCGTCAGCTCCGCGGTCTGTCTGGAAATATTTGCTGATTTTTACAAAACGTGTATTGCTTTATAATCGCTTACTGCCCCTTTAACCATCAGCAAACAAATACGTGGAGCCAAGATTTTTACCTCCAACGGCTTGTGGAGCTGCTTCGATCTCTTCGAGACTTCAGTCACTAATCTTTCTGTCATCATATATTTCGTCAATGTAGCCAGGTAGCCAGCAATGAAGATGAGGCCCCACTCATACAGAGCTCTTATTGGTCCTTTGTGTCTCCAGCTCCTCCTATCTCGATTGGGTTCAGGTCGGCGTCCTTCCTGAACCCAATCTTGACAGACTTTGTCCTACTTCTTGACAATCAGATCCTTATTCCTTTTAACTCAATTCATTAACTTGTAACACAATACATTTAATACATTTTATTCAAGTCCTTCAAAGTATTCACTACATTCTTTGTATTATAAGAGACGGGACAGACATTTATCTAAACTGCTACTTGACTGGATGTCAAAGACTTTTTGTACAGAAAGAAACATGAATATCAATACGCGTTCGAGTTGCTGGTTATTTAAATTTGGTTATTTCTGGACAGAGCCAGGCTGATCTCTTTCACTCTGTTTCCAGTCTTTATGCTAAGCTAATCCGATCCCTTTAACTAGAAACTAAATAAATGTTTATCCCCCCAAAATATGTTGAACTATTCCTTCAAATACAAGTGTAAAAATGTAATAATGACTTGTTGTGTATTGTCACAAGCTAATTATGATTGATAATGATAATCCCATAATTGCAGCAATAAAATCTCAATACTGTAGCAAGAAGTGCATTATTTTTTTTATCATTAAAATTGATTAAATGCTAAATTACAGCTGAATGAATGCTGAGTTATGAGAATCAGAGATATTATTCAAACCAATTCACTCCACATATAAATTATCATATCATATTCCTGCAGTACACTCAATTGACCTCCACGCAATTTCAGCATCGTCTCTCAAGAATCAATTTCAGATTATAGACATATGCAACAATGAATGTAATATCCTACGAATGTTTCTTTTTTTTAATTTGGAGAGACAAGTTTCCCTCCTGCTGTCATGCATACTATGTAGTATTATCATTAGAAGCTATATACTAATGGGGCAATGCAATGTGTCTGTAGTGTGTTTAAGAAGAAGTAGCCCCTAACCCACAGAAACCAAGAAACAATGTTTTTAACAATGGTTTCTTCACTCTTTAAATCCAGTCCAAATATGTCCTTGAGGACGTCACACCACCATCTGCAATGTGTTTTAATTTCCTTTCTATTTTTTCCCAAACCCAGCTGAGACACAATTTTTACGCAGGCTGCCTGGTGGTGTGACGAGCTCGGCTTGCTTGTCACAGTACTGTTTGCGGCCAAATAAAACTTAGAAACAATAAAGGTGGGCGGCCTGCTCTTCTTTTAACTTTCTGTACACTGTGCATCCTTCCCGACAAACATAACGATGAACCGCTCTCCTCTGTAAAGGAAAGAGCAGAGGCCACACTGCACACTGTTGTTCTTCAACTTCCCTCTGCTGCTTTTCCTCGACACTCTTTCTCACCTAAACTCGCTCAATGTACCTGAAAATCAAAACAATTTTCTGACAGTGAATCAAATAATCATCGGATACCGGCATAAAAAGCCCATTAACAATCTGCAGGTTTCTCTGTGATTGTTATATAGCGCCAGGCCGCTAGCTTTTGTTTAGCAACTGCAAAACCGACAGAAGTAGACGACCCAAAAATTCATTTGAAGTGAGTGTTATTCATCAAACGGGCGCACCAGCTTGGGAGTGCCGTATTGCCTGTCATCTGAGACGCAGCGTGCATATGATCAGTGCGAGCCTCATCTTCATGCGAATGCATTTAGCACTTACAGGAGGGATGCACACATATCGGGAGGAGATCTGATAGATGTGGTTGACTGCACGTTCCGGTGCATTTATGAAGACTCGCCCTGTATTCAAGGGGTGAGTTTACTATCAAGACAGATTTTCAGACGTGGAATTATACATTAAAGGGAGGTTGTAGTGGGGAAAACTAAAATTAATAACCCAGCGCCATGAAGTTATAACCATAACGGCAGAAATATGTCTAGGGGCACAACACTGAATTATTAAGAAGTTGGAGTGACAGCTTCTTAGAAAGGAAAGTAAAAGTAAAGCAACACAATATTGCTGCAAATTTTTCTACAGTAAACAAAGTTGGGATGAAGAGTTGTTGTGGTCTTTTAATCTAAATTTGAGATAATTCGTCTTCGTTAATTAAAAATTTGGTGATTGCACTCCCGACACTAAGTTGTGATGGGTTGTTTCTCACACTGGATTCTATCAAAATTACAGTAATAGACACATAACTGCAGAGAGTTTAATCAAGGCCTTCGTAAATGGTTTGGAAAGATAAATTTTCATTTGTATTGAGGATTTTTTTATTTTAGCATCACTACGTTTTGATTCCTCTTCCTGGGCTTGATTTCCATCTTGATATATTACCCCCGTCACAACCCCATTTCACCGTCAAACTGTGTCTCTTTTGAGATCTTGTATATATGCAGAATGCACGTAAAAGACCCAAGTCCCAGTTACTGTTAATTAGCGACTGCTTTAGTAAGTCAGATGCTAATTTCATGCAGATTGCCAATGCAAATATGTACATAAATCTGGCCCTGGCACCCAGAGTTGGGAATTGGGTAATATGGGCATTAAAAACCAAAGTGGGGGGAAGAAACAACCCAAAACCATGTGATGATGGAGAATTTGTAGAAAAGTTGTCTTTATGTGAAGGCAGCCGCCGCTATCTCACGCCAGCCCATAGCTGTGCCACTGCACACTAAGTAGGTAATGATAGGAGGTACAATATTATTCAACCCTGAGACTGTAGAGTGCTATTATCTCTGATAATACAATAGTATACATATATAATACAATACATAAGTTTGTGTGTTTGATGTTAATGTGTACTTTGACTTCTTTTTGTCTTCCAGCTAATGTGAATGACTTAAGATTAAGGAGTGGCGATTTCTACACGCTATCTGAGCACCATGTTCTCCGGTTGAACCACACATTTTTCAGGCTCTTCTGTTAATGTTGAGTCAAGGGCAGATGCATTTAGGCTATAACTTCACATTTGTTTTTTTGTTTTTTTTAATGGTTCGACCAACATCCAGAGATGATTTTAAAATGACATTTCTACATTGTACACATCGAACACCAGTCAATTTTACAAGGACAGTATTTGCGGGAAAAATAACAGATCATTAGTGCAAAAGAAATTAAATATAATAGGAAAAAGTCCAGTCAAGTTTATTTATACTGCACATATTACTATATGACAAGCATAGACTCAATGTGGTTCAAGACAAAAAGCCAAGATATGACAAATGCATGGCCCGACTTAAGGCACGAGATGAAATTATATAAAATGAGAGGATATTGCAAATATAAAAACATTGTAATATGAATAAGTGTCAAAGCCATAATAGTTAAAATAGAATAAAAACAAATATAATAATAAAAACAATTATCGTCATGGAAAATTATATATTAAAAAAGAAAAGTGACAAAAATATTCACATCAGACTAAATAGAATGAAGGAGTAAATCAGTATGTTGCAGTTTATTATACTTTTTTGGAAACACTTCACAGAAAGAAGAAGTTCTGTCCAATGCATGTTACACTTGTAGCCTTGAAGTAAATCTCCACCCAAATATATTTGCACATTCAGCCACCAAAGGCAAAGCAGTGAGGGACAGTAGAGAATGTGAATTAGGTTGTTTCAGTGTATGTTTTGATATTTCTTTCCCTCCGCAGTGAAAACTTGTCCCACTTTGCAGCAGACGTCAGTCAATCTAAAGTCTCTCAATGAGCCAACAGACTTTTTTACAAGCCCCTTGCATGTCTACAAAGACGCTATCACTTTGAGATATTTGGGGAGACGAGGCCCACATAACCGGGAGCCTAATTTGTGTTGTCATCTAGAGACAGTGTGCAGAGCTGCTTCGCTGGCGATGAAGGAGAGAATGAAGTTGTGGACTGATAGGTTTAAGCAATTACACCCACGTGAGCGTCGTCTAATAGGCGTTAGTGCTAACATTGTTGAACCAAAAGATGTGCTTATATCCGAGGAAAATCTCTCTGGGTTGTGTTACAGTGCGCACAAAGATGTCCGCTGATTCATTGTCGCCGGAGCCGCTTGAGGGGCCACTTAGTGCCAGCTCCCATTCAGGCACCGGATGCGTGTTGTCTCTGGCTTTTGACTGTGGTTATCATTTTCACAAATCTAGATTCAACTTTAGCCAGGAAATAACAGCAAATTTTTTTGGACAAGACTAATTTGCAGCTCGACGGCAAATTTGCACAATTCAGGAAGCGCGGTTTGAAAGAGCCCAAATAAAAAAGCTCCCTTCAGTGGCCTTTCAATCATTTTATTGCAGTGAAGTGGTTATTAAATACAAATCTCTCACCTTTTATAACAGGTTTTCAAAGAGGGAACACTCGTCTAAGTGGCGGCGGGACACCAGCAAATTATGCCCGCTGAATATTATTGCATCATTTAGATCTTTCATTTTTTCAGTTTCATGGAAATATTGGGATAAATGCAAAACACAGAAGGAAACGCTCCCCCCCAAATCTTTGAGGAGAAATGCAAATACTGCACAAGACAATAGCGGGAACGCTCGGCGACCATCTCGGTCGCTGACCACTTGGGCAGGAGGCGCGGCACGCGTGTGCACACTGCGGCCCTCCGTCGCGCCGGCTCGGATGCTAACTCCGGGGAAAGTCGGCGTGATCCCGTCCGATTGGTCGGGGCTTGACACTAATTCCCCGGGACAGGAGTGTAGCGGTGTGTGATTTGGCGGCGTATGCTAAGTGCTGCCGGAGCTGCGGGCTAGTCTGTGGGCGCCAGGGCAGAGAGGAGCAAGCTGGGAACGTACTGACTTGACTAACTGGCCTGATTAGACCGGGTGTGAAATGACATGGATCAGATACATACACTAACCCAGCTGGAAAGACAGATTGGCAGGATTAGAGAGAAGGGTTTTTTATGGTTTTTTTTTAAAAAATTAATAGACATGATCAGCAGACATGGACGCAAAAAAGATTTTTAAAAAAGAAATGAAAAACCGAGGGGAGTTGAGGATGGAGAACTATAAAGACAGTGGGTTCATTCTGTGGACGTGATGTTTCCTCCCGGGGTGTTTTTTTGTTTCCAGCTCTGCCGGACTGCGGCGGTGCAAGAAATTGGCGGAGATGCAACGTAGCGTTTCGCATCATCGCGGTTTCATTAGCCCTCATTCGACCGGCGGCGCTTCACACTGCATTACCTCCGCTCGTCGGCTTCTTCCCAGATCTGCTCACGTTACAGGGGAAAAGGTAACGCAGGGAGCGGAGCTGGAACGGGGGGCGGGGGGGGGGGGGGGGGGGGGGGGGGGGGAAGACTCCTCCGTATTTGACTGGAACTCGGTTAGGATAGGGCCCCGGAGTTGAGGAGAAGTGTTATCTCTCATCTGGGGGAATGTTATTGATGGACGCCGACACTTGAGCGCCGTCAGCGCTTTTGAGCGTTTCCCCTCAAACCGCCGTGAATGGGATCAAATCAGATTGCATTTATTTCAGGGTTATTTTATCCATTAAGAGTTGGCACTGTACTGCGAACGCGGCCTACAGGCATAGATTATGTTCAAATAAATAAAGGCAGGCGGCGGGGGAGAGATTTAAAGCTTCTTATGAAGCCCTATTAGCGTTTTTTAAAAATAAAATAAAGTTAGGTCCAACCCTGGTCTCCTCATGGTTGCTCACTCTGGAACAGAAGTAAATGAAAGAGGACTATAAACTCCGGGGCCCATGTTTATTCCTATCGTGTTATCTTTGTTTTTTTGTTCTTTGCACTCGAGACTTTCACTAATGATTAAATTCAAGTCACATATCTGAGTCACCGATTTTTCTCGAAGATTAATACGAGCCAATCTTCGAGAAACCCCGGCGGGTCGTTTTACAACATTTAGTGTGTTTTTTGAATACATGTTCAGAATACGCAAGACTCCTTCGTCCTGCTGGTGTAGAAATATATTCTGTCCACGAAAAAGTAAAATAGATTTTTCCTTTCCCACTCATTTTTTACAAGAGGCGTAAATCAATTTCTTTCCCAACAAACAAAGATGGCGAGAAGTGGAAGATATCGCTTGTCCTATAGGACAAAAGAAAAATGTGTGTTTATAGTACAACAATATGTTATTGTATTATATACAGATCTATATGTATTGATAGAAAAATAACAGACTCGAGACTCAAACAAAATTTCAATTTAAAATATATTTCTACAGTGACTGTGTTTGAACATATATCATATAATAGATGTCTCATCTATTCTATGTCTCATCTACCTGTTACAGGCTTTTGATGACCTATTATATGATATATTGTTATAATCACCACATGTCAGCATGGTAACATAAATTGAAGCCTAAAAAAAGGTTTGGTTGTGTGACTTCACGAGATATTTCTCTGTGTTCATTTTTTGGTGTTTCTGTGTGTTTTTCTAGGGTATGATGGGCGTAGTGGGCTGGATGTTACTCCTACTCTCCCAAATGTTGGTGCCTGTGGCGTCTCAGAAGCCTCCAGGGCTCAGTGTGGGTGTGATCATGGGCCAGACTCGGCCCGTTTCCGATCAGGAGCTCCTGCCGCCTCGGCGCCCCGACGATGCCCTTGACATCTCCGTGGTAGCACTGAGGATCAACGAGACGGACCCAAAGTCTGTGATTACACAGGTGATCACCACGTCCACACACATGCACATACTCTCTAACAGACGCGCACGCACGCACACACACACACACACACACGCACAGACCGACCTTCGCTTATGGCCTGAGCTTGTGTTTCCCTGTGTCCCAAGGTGTGCGAGCTTCTGTCACGCAGCCGCCTCCATGGCATCGTGTTTGCCGATGGCACAGATCAGGAGGCCATTGCCCAGATCCTTGACTTCCTGTCCGTTCAGACACAGCTTCCAGTTCTGGGAGTCCACGGAGGCTCATCGATGATAATGGCTGACAAGGTGAATGACCGTGACGCTGACCGGTTCAAGCACGCACACACACACACACACACACACACACACACACACACACACACACACACACACACACACACACACACAAACTCACCACCCACACACACACACACACACACACAAACTCACCAACCACACACACACACACACACGCACACACACACACACACACACACACACAAACTCACCACCCACACACACTCACCACCCACACACACACTCACACACACACACACACACACACACACACACACACACAAACACACACACTCACCACACACACACACACACACACACACACACACACACACACACAAGACAAAACATACTCCCGCTTCTTTGTATACGCAGTGTTTGTGTTGTGGAAGTGAGATCAGGGAGTTGTGATCCCTCCTCACGGCCGGCTGTAAATGTGGGAGAATAATAGAATAATGCTTTTCAACTCATGTTTTTTCAAATGTGGTCGGACTCTTACTTCACTGAAAGACTTGGTATTTAGGCACTGGAAGTTGTTGATTCAGTCTATGGATTGAATCAGATAATTGAATTTTATGTTAATTACCCTTTTAAAAAGTTAAAGAGAAGCAAAGTATTCAAAAGGTCAGAAGAAGTCTTTGCATAAAGTCTGCAGCATCCTTTGGTACATTATTTATTTTTTCAAACGGACGATCAATTATTTCCCCTGCTTGGTCTCAAACAGGGCTAAAAAAACCACTGGTGTATGTGGTTGTATCGTGTCTGGTGCTCAGTGGGATGTCAGAAAAATAGATTCCTAGGTCTTAAAAAAGAGAAAAAATTTCCTTCAAGATTGGATTTTCATTTTTATTTTGGCGTGATGCTCGGCGCAAAGTTAGAGATGTGTATCTCTCTCTTAGCAGAAGTCTCTCTCTCTCTGGTACTGACTCTGTAGACCTTGCCGACTGACAGACAAACTGCGGAGGCTTTGATAAAAACACAACCGGTTTCTTTAGCTTTAAAATCTCCCAGGGCACAGCCGCCGAAACACAGGAACCAATAACTGCCGCAATACAGCAGCCGTTTGAAGTACGAGTTGATGGGAGATGGTGTGTGTGTGTGTGTGTGTGTGTGTGTGTGTGTGTGTGTGTGTGTGTGTGTGTGTGTGTGTGTGTGTGTGTGTGTGTGTGTGTGTGTGTGTGTGTGTGTGTGTGTGTGTGTGTGTGTGTGTGTGTGTGTGTGTGTGTGTGTGTGTGTGTGTGTGTGTTTGAGAAAAGAGGCTAAGAGAGAGAGAGAGAGAGAGAGAGAGAGGGAGGAAGGTAAGAGAAACAGTGGGAGTTACAGTAGCTGAAGTTAGGTGAGTGACGCTGCAATGTGAAGGTTATTTTTTTACCAAATGCCCCATTAATGATATAATCATAGATAAAATGAACAATCAATCACCACCGTTGATTCACTATTAAACCAGTTGTTTAACCCCCAACTGTTTTGATTGAGCTGTTTACTGGCCCTGAAGCACCCGAGCGAGTGCGGTCATTCCTTGCAGCTCCCGGGTGTGAGCCTGAGTGTGTGTGTGTTGCCTCAAACTAACCAACTGTTCCCACGGGCCAGACCTGTAGTGGTGCCTGGTTTAAATTAAGGGAAAAAATCCGCCCGCTGGCAGGCGGGTATGGAACCTGAGCCAGTCAGCCAATCGTTTATTAGATTAGTTAGACTTGCACCTGTCTGGTGCGAGAGGATATTGATGATTTCTGCATCCTCGTTCTAAATATGAATAAGGTGCCCAATCTGTAATGGTTACTCATCGGCGAAGCGGTCATGATTAAGTCTGCGGCGCTCATTTAATTCTATCGGATTAATTGGGGTAATTGTGTCGTCTATGGTGAAAACTGCTCATCAATCATGCAGAAGACAATGTCCTCTGATCTGTACCTGGTTGTGTTTGTCTTCATTACTTTGGCGAATTCGACGTCTCTGCTCCTTTGTTTGCATGAAGTTCATTGTAAGAAGCAATTGCAAAAACAACGGAGGTGGAGCAGCGAGGCAGACTGGGCGAGGTGCTTAAAGCCCGTTTTTTTAGGAACCTGTGCAGGCAAAGGTTCTGGGGTTTGACTGGTCTCCGGATAACTGCGCACGGCAGGCAGGCGTGGAGGCAGAGCTGGCCCCCCAATACAGGATTACGGATGAAAACAGGGCCGGACGTGGCTGGATATTGCAGGGGGTGCCGAGTGATGGAGCCGGGGCCACAGGTAGACAGACTAATAGGGAGGTAGAAGCAGGCAACTTGCTGGCAAGTAACTTCAGAGACGCAGGCAGTGAGCGTGGCCACGGCGCTAACACCGGTGGAAGGGACTAGAGCGATCTGACGAAGGCGTCCGGAGGGACGACACCCGGGGGTTAAGTCCTGCAGCTGGTTTGGGGAGTTTGGGGATTGGAAGATGAGGCTCAGTCGCGCTGGTTAGTCGGCTGAACCCCCCACCCCCCCACCCCCCCACACACACACTATGCACATTCACATAGAAACAGAACCATAGAAACAGAGATAAACAACACAGCGGGGGAAGACAGCCGGACAAACAAGAGGAAGACGCGGAATAAAGACAACACCAGCAAAATTGTCACATTTGAAAAGCTGCAACCGGCAAAGGTTTGGGGGCGTGGGGGGGGGGTTCTCGCTCGATTAATCACTCAAAGGATGATCTAATTATCGCAACTGCCGGCAAAACCGATTTCCCGTTGATTAACTGAAGTGAGGAATCAATGAATCATTTCAGCAGCGATCGTGATGGTGCACGCTGTGGCACTGTGTTTTTTGTTCTTTTCTTCTTTTCTGGATTCTCTGCCGGTGACAGCGGCAAACCTATTACCGCGGAGGTGATGATGAGCGCTCTCGGCGAGCTGACACGCGTCCCTGCTCTGTTGTGGCACTCGTCTCAATTATGTCGGCTCCTCGCGACGATTCCGCCGCGTGGATCTCCAATGGTGTGAATTGCCTAAAATAAAACAAGGGCAAAAGCGATGCGCCTATTTTATATCTGTGGGGAAGAGGAAGAAACAAAGGTCTGGCCCTGTGACGGTGTGATGCTCATCGGCCGCGTGACTGTTGCTTTCATACCGGCTGTCAGCGGTGTGCCGGTAATCTGGAGGATCGAATGAAATCCCAGCGGGCCGGTAACAATTCAGCCTGATTACTGTGGGCTCACAGACAATATTGCTATTTCTGCATCCTGAGCAGGCAGAGCCCTGTGCACTCTCTGTCTCTCTCCATCCTCTACACAACACATTCACTCCGTTAATGTCACAATCAAGTCTATAGTCGGGCAGAGAGAACGGTGAGCGGCTCGTCCTGCGGCGCCTTGAGCATCCTGGCTAAGTACAGTGGCACTCCACACATCACATGATTTAGACGGAGAGAACGTGGTGCCAAGGAAATACACGAAGTAAAGAAGAGGGAGGAAAACTTGAGCGGGCAGGCAAGTGCTCCGAAATAATAGATATACAGTGTGTGGAGGTGGGCAGTGCAAGTGTGAAAAGCAGCTCGGTGTTAAAGCAGCATTAAGCGGCCAACAATGCAAACTCCACTGTCGCGATCGTGTCACATTTCAAGTAAAGGCTTTCTCTCCGGTTGTCCTTGTTTTATCAGCCGCCGCCGGCCACGCAGCCGTCACACTGTATCACGTAGACGGGAGCAGGCTGAGCAGGCATCCCCGCAAACAACAGTGTGGAGACCAGCGACTTACTGCAACAACATCTCAGTTGTTGTTTTTAATGAGAGGTTGGGTTTTTTTATCTGTAAAGATCTTCTTGAGTTTGCTTCACCCTATGAATGCTGAGCTCAGTTACAGGTCGAGAGTTTTCCTCCAGAGAGCAGAACGTTTTTTTAGCAGCTTTTTCAACTGCGGAATAATGTGTCTATTTGAAGTGGTGAGCACAGGGATTTGTTTGTTCAGTTCCCTCCGCCAATGTTTGTTTGTTTGTCTGCCAAACTACAAAATGGATCTCCGTGAAATTTGGTGAAAAGATGGGATCAAAGATTTTGGCCGTGGATCCTGGAAATGATCTATCACTTTCTTTAAAGGTGACATATTATCAAAATCACCCCTTTTCAGTGTTTGTGCACATGAATGGCTATCTGTGGAGCCTGCCAGCCCACGAACAAAACGACAGTGGACTTTTTTTTTTCCACAGTTTGTGTGCCGGCTAAACCCGACAGCCTGGCTCTGAACCACTGGTTCAGATTTCTCTCCCACGGTGATGTCACAGTCTGACTCTTTCGGGGGTAACCCCGCCTGCAATATGAGAATCTCTACTTCTCTGATGATGGGGCGTGCCCTTTCCTACACATTTTGAAATCGGTCGACCAGTCACAACAGACCGGGCCAGCTGGCCAATCAGAGCAGACTGGGGTTTATCGGGAGGGGGCGGGGCTAATGAAATCCAGGCGTTTTAGACAGACGGTGAAGAGAGGAGCTGCAGGAATGGACAGTATGAGAACACTGATGCCTTTTCTGAACATTAAACATGTAAACCTTTTCAGGTGGTCACCCAAAAATAAAAGTATCAACCTGAATATGAGCATAATATGTCACCTTTAACATTGCAAGATAGGGCGTTTTTTTTTTTTGTTGTTTTTTTTACATTTTCATCGATTGCCGATAGGGAATAATTCATGGTTCTTGGTGAAAAAAATAAGCTATAGTTAAGGGACTTATATCTATGAGTGTGTGCAATTTGGGGCAGTTTGATTGAATTTAACAGGACTGTTGTACCTTGGCAGTGGTATGAGCTCAACTAAGTGACATTTTAGTTGTGGAAGGTTTGATTCTAATACGGTGTTTCACCACCGTATACGCAAAAAATGGCTTTGTACAAATGCAGTTAAAAAGTATAAATTGCTATACCTGTAGTTTACACACTGTGCAAGGAGAAGAACTCTATGGGGTTCGTCTACGCCATCATTTCAGCTCCTGGGCTGAAATGAAGTCTCTTCCGCTGCCTGCTGCAGTTCACATGAAGTAGACCCCAGACCCTCCTATAACCAGCTTTCACAGATGTTTAGCATGACAGTCTTTGGGCAAAAGGAAAAAAACAGCCTCCTTTCAAGCTCAGGGTCCAAATGTCCCCAGATGACTTACACACACACACATGTTCACCAACACGCATACTCACAATGACAAAATTTTATGTTAGGAAATGCTTTTAATAAGCCAAGGATCTGATCTTCTGGCCTGGGACAAACCCTGGAAACCTGGGTTGACGCTAATGTTGTTTTTTGTCCCCCGGTGTTTGTGTTTTCTGCCCGTTCTCCCTGTACGTCTGCCAGAATGTTCAAAATAAATTCCAGCCCAATCGGTTGAGGCCGAGCAAATCAAAGAACCAATCCATTTTTCTTTTGCCAACCCCCCTCCCCCCCCTTAATGAAAACAAATGGATCAATGTTAGTTTGCCCTCTCTCTCCATCTCTCCCCGTCTCTGCCTCCCATGTAATACACGTCAGTGTGGAACAGTCAGGAAAAAAATCTACTGGCAGTTGGAAGTTGGACGATGGTGTGCTGTGCGAAGGGAGACATGTTTCGGAAACACGGAATTGATGGGGAGAAAGGGCATGTGTAAGCCCGGGAGAGGAGCCGAATTAGTTTGGAATGTTGTACTTCCATTACTGAGGGGCCGCTTTGGGAAATAAGAAACGTTGTTGGCTTTACCTCAACCCCCCATATGCGCTCGCTCGTTCTCCGCCAACCTTGTTCATCTCCTCTTTCGTCTTCCCCCCCCGTCACGGTGTGTGTGGGGGATAGAGGGTGGGGGTTGGGGGTCACAGTGTGTAGCATAAGAACACGAACATGCTGAAATGGAAGGTTGTGAATTAAACATGCATGTTCTTTCTGCTCTGGCTCTGCCACTGTGGTGGGGATGCTGCCACTAGGTGTCTGCGCGCTTGTGTGTGTGTGTGTGTGTGTGTGTGTGTGTGTGTGTGTGTGTGTGTGTGTGTGTGTGTGTGTGTGTGTGTGTGTGTGTGTGTGTGTGTGTGTGTGTGTGTGTGTGTGTGTGTGTGTGTGTGTGTGTGTGTGTGTGTGTGTGTGTGCATGCATGAGACCGTGTGTGTCCCAGCCCGGGATGTCCCATATCAGTATAGGCCATTTGCGCAGGTTCTCTGCAGAGTTGCTTTAATATTTAACACCTGCTCCTCTCACCTGCTGTCACTTGCAGAGTATGCGCCGCCGTGTCATTCACTCACTAAGTCCTTCCCTACTTTCACCTCTAATTTTTTTTCTTGCCTTCTAGCTTTTACTTTTCTTCATGTGTCCCCGTCTCCTTGAGCCCTGTGTCTCTGTCTCACCTCCTGTTTCCATCTTTCTCTCCTTCCACTGCCACCCCATCTGTGGTTTCTGTCTCTCTATTGTGATGTGTCCCTCTGAGTCTTCCGGTGTCTTCCAGCTGTAGCATGCACAGTGGTAGTTAATCTCCGGCGGCTGTGGTTGGGAGAGGAACAGCCAGCTGTGTTAGAAAAGCTTTGGGAAATCTTGCAGACCTTGAACCCACACGGATGCAAGATTGGATGATGGGTTTGTGTGTGTGGGTAAGAAGAAAGAAAGAAAGAAAGAGAGAGAGAGAGAGAGAGAGAGAGAGACGGAGGGTTAACATGGTTACTATGGTGACTAAACCAGACTGGAGCATTTAGTACTGTTCTGCCTGTCGAGGTTCTCTGGCTGCGTTCACACCACAGGTCTTGATGCCCAGTTCCTTCCAGCTTGGCTGGGCACCACACCGATACACAACTGGAAGCTGTGAATCTCACAGATCCCGTCCGTGCTTCCACCTGCCTCCACGCTAACCCGGGGGATTTCTTTGAAACACTGTAAATGTGTGAAAAGGATTGTATCACACAAATATTTTCTGGTTCATTTCGTCATCTGAACTAAAACGCCTAAAAAGAAGGGAAAAAAATTGGGAACACGGTGGGATCTCTTCGTCGGTGTTGACATCAAGAAACACTCGAGTGATTCACAGTCAACATCTGGTGAGCAGCACAGTACGCACACAGCCCGGTCACTCTGCTGAATCGACAGCTTAACGCATCCGCCGATCACTTGCGCTGTGCTTGATGCAGCCGCATTCACAAACTGGTTATTCTCATTTTTCATGATTCTTCCGTCGGACCCAAGCACAGAAAGTCGTGTAGTGTCTTGATGGCGGGTGAGTTAATCGGGCACTGCTGCGCTGGAATGTCACTTCAATCCAATTCGGATCTCAAATATGGGATGTCATTAAAGTCTTTTTATGATCGTCGAGAAAAAGCCCATTTGCTTTCCAGCGGAGGGATTTGATGAGAAAATCAATACCACTCGCATATCTGTCCAACATAAAGCTGCCGGCATTACAAAGTAACACTGTAGTGTTAATATTCACCTTTTCAAGTTAAGTAACAAGTAAACACATTTGCTACACATTTGTCTTCTGAAAGGAGCAACTGCAGATAATAAGAGACAAATGCAGCCGTCAACTTACTTGTAAATCTCCCCTATATATACATGTATATATGAACTGACCTATATTGTGGATTATTGTATGGTTACCCTTGAAACAAACCTGCTCAATACTGTGAAAATCACATACTTAACCTAAACACACAATGAAATCTCCTTCTCCAGTGAAAGCAAACATCTGCCAAGTTAGCTCTACGCTAACTGGTACAGTAGATGAAAGAGCATCATTTATGTTTGAAACTAAACATCCAAGAAGATATGATAAAATGTAATAACATAACATTAATACAATTAATAAATTTGTAGAAACCAAGTCTGTGCTGCAATGCATTTTGTTCTTGTTAATATCATACATGCTTGCAAATCTGTTTCCTGTTACAGTGTTTGTTAATGTTATTGTTGTTGTTAGTGGGAGACATATAATAAACTCGATCGCCAGCTGTTTCCTTCCAATCCAGTTCTGATGAAAAGTTTCTCAGCTAAACTATCTCATATGTGAATTCAAACGTGTCAGTAACAACCCCAGATGTATTTAAAAGTTTGGCCCTAAAATGGATTAAAATATATAATTCCATTCTGTTCCACATGTGAGCAAAAATCACCTTTACCAGGCTTGGTACAATACTCATAGAAACACCTTTACTCACAAGTTTTAATTTACACTTCGATTCAATTAAGTGAATTTGGAAAAGCAGCAAAGAAAAAACTTTAAAAAAAACAACTACTGTACCTTTGGTTACAACTATGTTCTCTTGGCCGTGACACAAAGCACTGTGTGGAAGTTAGAAGAAAGAGCTGCAGCTTCTAGTCATGTTTCTTTGCCTCGAAGCGGTTTTCATCCTCGCAGGGCAATCGAATTGTAGTTTTTTGGCTCTGAGACGGTCACTCCCCATCATCCCTTTTCAACTCTGAGTGCTTTTCATCTCCGGAAGGTGATGTTCAGTCACACTCACTTTACTTTCCTGTAGTCCTTTTTCTTGAACTCTCTGTTGATCAAGTCTGAATTTCTCTGTGCAGCCTCTCCTCTCCGGATGCTGAGTTAAAGTTTCACTTCGTTGTCTGACACATCTCAGTGGATATTTGCTTTGGCCAGGGGGCATTGTCAAGCCGGCAAATAAGCCTCCGATCAAATGACAGGTGATTGGACAAAAGATCAATTTGGTAGATTGCTCTGTAAAATATTTAAACGCACTGCGGTTAAATGCGTGTTTGTGCCTCTTCCTTGACTTGATTAATGCTCTGAAAAGACGACAAATATCCAGCCTTTTAAGGGTATGATTGGCAGATTTAAGTGCATTTCACTGGACCAGATCTCCTCTGAGCTACGATGTGCCAAGAAGAAGAAGAAGAAGAAGGCAACTGACAACACCAAGACAGATACACAAAGAGGTCTTGGTTTGTGTTGTGGTGTCAGAGAATGTAGAGCCGTAGTAAAGTGCACCTTCGACACATCTTTTTATTCGCTGCAATAGATCTTTCTGCTGTGGCACTAAAGCTATGAGTGAAATGTTGATGATAACAAAATGAAAAAAAGATGTTGTAGTAGAAGTGGGGGGGGGGGGGGATTACAGTTAATACTACACAACCTGCCCAGCGGCAACAGTGGGAGATCCCGCTTTTTTTCTTCTACAAAAATTGCTTGGCGTTATCTGAACGTTGCTGAATGGATCGCTGTCTTGGAGAAGGATGAGAGAGCAGCGATGCTTCCACTTTAAGTGGCGAAATCATGCCCCTCCGCTCCCACTCTGCACAAGGCCTGTGGCACATCATTGCTTTGAGGGAAATAAAATTTGCATCTAATAATGTGGACATGAAGTCGTAAGGGTCAACGCAATCCATTTAAGTTGTTACCAACGCGCTGCCTTTTTACAGCCCCAGAGAAATCGCAATTTATCCAGACAAAGAGGCGCTCGGTGCTCGTGTGTCGCAGTGTTTATGCAAGACCAGGCTTTGCACCGCACTTAATTTGGAAAATGAGTGTATTTACCTGGCTGTGAGTGAAGGCTCCTAATTATGTCCACTCGTAGAAAGTGCACGCATTTATGCTTACCTGGCGGCGGGTATGCACACACCAAAAAATGATGCAAATAATAATAACAATGGTTGCGTTTAATGCATTGGCTCAGACAGTAACATCCCCATTATGTGTTAGCCATTTCCAGCAGTTACACAGTAAGTTCCATCGATGGCTGTCGGACACTGTAGGCGCTTGCTAGCCGTCGCATTATTCTCTCTTTGTTTAGCGTTCCCTTTCAGCGTGTGAAGCGCCCCACAAAAGAGGAATGGTGTGCATGACCGTCAAGACGGGACCACTGGCACGAATACGTCTTTGGAATAAACTAGTGACAACTTGTGAGCTTGGCTGCTGGGTCGCAGAGGGGTTTAGACGTGCAGATCTTGAGAGTGAATGGCCCAGAGCAAGTAAAAAAACAAAAACGGATATTTCCGATCGCTTGTGGCTGACCGGCTACAGTAAGTAGTCGACGTAAGCAGCTATAGCAAGTCGCCTTGCAATCGGCGTCGTTATCAATTTCCCCAGAACCAAACGGAGACGCGCTGTGTGACCGGGACGTTCTTTAAGTTATCTTTGAAGAAAGCTGTAAGCCCGTCCCTTTGGAACACAAATAGCTCTCCCACTGTGCTGGCGTCGGATTAACAGCACACAAACAAAGAGCAGCTTATGTTAACACCGCCAGCGTCACTGTCGGGCGGTTTGCTTTTGACGCTGGCTGCGCACAACCGGAGCCGTCGCAGCTGACGTCCGGCGGCTCGGCCTGCGCCTTCCCAGGCTCGGGCGTCGCTCCCACAGTGGGGACTCAAGTCAGCCGTGACACTGACGACCAGTGGCGTTCACGGGGGCAGGAATGGGTTGCCCTTTTTCCTCTCGGGTGCAAATTGCCCTTTTCAACTGGCAATCAAAAGTTTTCCAGGCCCTGCCCTGGCCCTTTCATAGGGCACGACCTTCTCCGGCTCATTTGAGTTAGAGCTAAGCTCTTTTATTTATTTATTTATTTATTTATCTATCTGCCCCAGGAACTGCCTCAGCAAGACCCCACTGCTGTTATGAAATGTGAAATAATCCACAGCGTCGTCTGTGTGCCCTCTAGCGGGGAAGTCGTTTTGGGTGTCTGAAATGCCCAATGTCAACTCCAGTGCCCTTAGTTCATCAGAGTCGGGAGGAAAAGAAGCGAATGTTATCTCAAAAGACAACACCAACAACAAAAAAAACTCCACCAGCAGCAATATTTCACTGGATTTAAACCACATCTGGCCACAGTGATAACAGGCAAAAGGTGCTTCACCTCTTTGACTTATAATGCGCCATAAGGTCGGAACTCAGCGAAAAATGTTACCGGCTGGCGGCACGCGTAACCCGTTTCCTTGAAAGTGTGGCGACTTTCATATAATTTCCTCTGAAGCTGCATGTCACCATGATAATCCCAGGACTCATGATCAGAGACGGACCGAGCTCTTAAAACAGAGCGCAGACCATTAATACTGAATTCTGCTGTTGTCTTATTAATGCAGTGATAGCGTGCTCGCTTTAGTCAAGAAGGCGGAGAATTATTGATTTACTTGATCTGTACTCATCCTGACAGCTAAAGACGCCTTCATTGGGAAGGAAGAGTGTCTGAGACGTCCCCGACTCAATAAGAAGTAGCCAATCAGATTATGTTAAAGCGTCCAGATTAAGACAGCCAGCAAATTGATCCGAGTGTCAACCATCGAATCCAGACTTGACTTCATTTCAAACACAGAGAGAGTTAATGTCGCTTGAATCCATTATCTGACTTCACTTGATGACTTGTTATCTAAGTTGTTTTTTTTGTATTGACAGTATTGACCGTGGGATGAAAGCAGCACATCTCGGGCTAAAGTTCCCTCAGGATAAACACAGTTTGCAGTGTGACAGCGCTCGTGCATCCGTCTGTTCACGTGCCTCTGCGTCCCGTCTATCTGTCTGCGGTGGCGTCGAGCCTCGGTTATTGTTGTTTGCTCGTCGGAGAGCGGCTGCTGAAGATGTCACTCTCTGCCTCCTCGGCAGAGCCGCCCCGCAGCTGCTTAGCATACATCACGGGCTGTGCTGGTGTGTCCCGTTGTCTGACTGGGCTGTATGGTGTGACGGCAGCAACAGGTCCCTCCGACCTCTCTCTCTCTCACACACACACACACACACACACACACACACACACACACACACACACACACACGCGCACACAGGCGCAGGCTCACCTTCGCCGGACCTGCTGGTCCTTGCACCCGTGTCAGTGTGAGTGTTTATGACGGAGAGCGTGTGCGCGCGAGTGTCGACGAATCCCCTCGGACCCGTCCGCAGTCGTCTCCTGTCAGCCTCCAACACACCACTCTGCAAAACCAGCCTCTCTATACTCCTATATCCTCCCACTTTCGCCACTGTCACCTCTCTCACACACACTCCACGCCGCCCCCCCCCCCCCCCTGCATCACTCTCTTAAATGCTTTTTATTTTTCAGTCATCCTCCATGTCTTTTACTTGCTTCCCCCCCCCCCTCTCCTCCATCTCTCACGCCCCAGTTGGGGAGTACAATGTGATGGCAATAGGGTTGTTGTGGTGTGTGTGTGTGTGTGTGTGTGTGTGTGTGTGTACGTACGTGTGTTTGTCTGTGTGATGTCACACTACAGAGGCTCTATAGTAGCTCTCTCTTTTTTAATCCCCGTGCTCACAGACCACACTGCTATTTTAAGATTCTATAAACCTTTTCAAAGAGGCATCAAGGGGAAAGCTCGTCCATGTACGGTGAACTGAGTCTCTGCGTGTACGGGAAGAAAGAATCTTTGTGGGGGAGAGACTGTTTAGGTATGTTTTCGCGCGCGCGTGTGTGTGTGTGTGTGTGTGTGTGTGTGTGTGTGTGTGTGTGTGTGTGTGTGTGTGTGTGTGTGTGTGTGTGTGTGTGTGTGTGTGTGTGTGTGTGTGTGTGTGTGTGTGTGTGTGTGTGTGTGTGTGTGTGTGTGTGTGTGTGTGTGTGTGTGTGTGTGTGTGTGTGTGTGTGTGAGTGTGTGAGAGAGCGTGTGAGTGTGTGAGAGAGCGTGTGTGTGTGTGTGTGAGAGCGTGTGTGTGTGTGTGTGAGAGCGTGTGTGTGTGTGTGTGAGAGCGTGTGTGTGTGTGTGAGAGAGCGTGTGTGTGTGTGTGTGTGTGTGTGTGTGTGTGTGTGTGTGTGTGTGTGTGTGTGTGTGTGTGTGTGTGTGTGTGTGTGTGTGTGTGTGTGTGTGTGTGTGTGTGTGTGTGTGTGTGTGTGTGTGTGTGTGTGTGTGTGTGTGTGTGTGTGTGTGTTTTCTTTCCTCACGCTCAGGCTGCATATTTCTGTCCGAACCTGACCTGAATCTCAGAGAGTAATAACCCGAGCCTGAACTTGACAGGAATTATGTTGTTGTTGTTGTTTTTAATGTCCAAACCCGACCCGAACCAAAAACATCATTTAAAACATTGTTGTGTCTCAACCCCGTCTGACTCGTCGAGTCCCGTCTTGGCCTCAACCCTCTAATAGACATGAATTTAAATCTTATGTTAAAAAAAAGGCTGGATGGCTGGAAAACAAAAGTCCCCCTTGACTTCGATGTTTTGAATTTTTTTATCTATTCAAGGATTTTCCAAGTGTATGTTTTTACACTCGCAGCTCTCACCTGCACGTTTGCCTTCCTGCTGGGTCACATTAATGTGATCATCTCAGGGAAAAGTCAAGTCGAATATTTAGAGGCACAGCTGATGCCATGTTAATAAAACAGGCAGCCTCTCAAGGCAATAAACAGACAATAAACCTGGCAGTAAACCTGGCTCAAAGTATATTGCGAGCTTATTATTGCCACGGCAATGTAATATCTCCAGTCCTGAACTGTCGTGATTTATATTCTTTCATCATATGTAAATATGTTACCGGCACAGAGGAGCCGTTCGCCGGATGCAGTGGCACCTGGGAAGTTTGCCCCTTTTAACCTCGGAAAACACGAACGCAGAAGCCGAACCGGCATCCATTGTCACGTATTTAATAGATTTGCTTAAAAACATCGGGAGACGGTCAAGGCCGTGACACGAGCTGCATCTCTGACCTCACAAGTTCTCAGACCTCAAAATGCATTGTCGAATGATCTTCTGTCTCTCTGTTAACTGCTTTCTTAAGTTTAGAGATTATTGTTCTCAAAGCACTGATTTATTAAGTTGTTTAAGTAAATCTGTTGCCTTTGTGCACGTCCAGTATAGACACATATTACAACATCAGCGTTCATTTGTACGAAAGTTTGTGGCAACTCAACAAAAACAAGTCCAATATTTCCCGGGGCTGACGGCTGAAAGACAAAGATTCGACTCATCACGGGAAGAGCCCTCAGTCCACTTGAGATCCTTCAAGTGAAGCGTCCGTTGTTGCTGCTGTATTTTTCTTTGTCCTTGCTCTCACCCTGCTCTCCGAGGTGAAATCATTCCATTATGTCAAGTCACCCTGTCTGTTTGGCGAAGATGTCCGTGACAGGTACAGGCAGCTGCGGCCCCGCGTGCACCCCGGGTGAGTCCGACGGGGACTCCAGGAAGCGCACACCGTAAAACATAACACAATATAATCTCTGGCTTTGGTTCGATGTCTACTGTCGCCACCTCTTTCAATCCGCCGTTAAAGTTCGCATGCATTAGCTCAGGGCGATAACTTGGCTCATAAAGAGTCACGCGGATGGTTTTCTTATCACATCACACATATATGAATGAATGAATGCGATATAGTTTGATTCGTTGATATTTTTGATATATGGATTAATATTGCAGCTTTAAAATATGACTAATTAAGTAACTAAATCACCATGTTAAGAACATCATCATCATCATCATCATGTCCTTCTGCAGTTTGAAACAAAGGATCTTTTTTACAGTAAAATAAATAATATCATGATTTTAAAATACTCAAAGTAAAATTCCTACATTCAAAATGTGACTTATCTTAAAATATGTAAATACATTTTGTTAGTATAATAATCTCACTGCATTCAAAGTAGAATACTTATTATACAGGTTAGAGTCTTTGCACTATACATTATAATATTATTATGACAACTAATGCATTAACATGTGCGCAGCTTTACACAGTGTTACTGGTTATTCAATCTATACTATTGTGTGTTGTGTCATATTCGATCACGATTTTGTATATTACATTACATTAATGTACGAGAGCACAAATTAAACCTTTTGTCTCTTCACACACATTCACAATCTTGCTCCAAGAGACCTCAACACTCGAGGGATGGAACTGACTCGGTGCAAGTACGTGAAATAAAAAAAGATGTGGACTGTAACTCCAGCCGTAAAGATATTCGCCCCCCCCCCCTGCGATGTAGTGGTGCGGTACAGTGACAAACACTTGCTTGTGTTCACTGCTGCTTTAGCGCTGAACATAAACATCTGCTTTTTAAAGCTGTTTGAAGAAAAAAAAATGGCGGCTGGACGGCCTCGTTGTCTCGTTGCCCTCACAACAACTCCCCAGCCTTTTTTTTTTTTATATGTATTTCAGTGGAACATCCTGCTGTCCTGAACTGCTCTCGGTGCTTTCTTTTCCTAATAGAGACTGTTTGCTACGTGAAATCTACAACCTGCCTCTTGACATTATCCCCACAAGCCTCCTTAAGGCGTCGCTTGATACTGTCGGCCCAAGTGTCGTCTCCACTGTAAATAGCTCCATGGCCACCGGGGTTGGTTCCGTCCTGTTTCATGCATTGCGTCGGGCCCGCCTCCTGCAAAAAAAAGACCATTTTCCGCAGTTTCAGGCTCATCTCCATATCTCTGTTTCCGTACATATAGTAGTCCCACGTGTCTTTTTCTTTAACGAATAGCAACATTACACTCTGTATGGAAATCGGCACGGTTTCAGGAGTTGACTGCTGAGAGACGAACTCTGCCTGACTGCCCGTTCCCACTGTGCTCTTCTTCCTCTCGTAGACTTCGGTGCAACCCTTCAGTTTGGTAAATCAGCTGCTCAAAACAGCGCTGTCCTGCCTTGGCTCGTGTCACAGCCGAGGAACGGAAACGTTTAGGCAGTTTTTCCAGTTTTTCCATCTGCGTTGTCAAGAGCGATCATCTGCAGCCTCGGGGTTCAATTTCGAAATAATTTTTTCTCACGCATTTGTTTGCAGCATCACTGCAGTCGTATTGTTGAGATTTACATTTCTTTTCATTGCTAAAACCCAATTGAACCGTACAAATTTAAAAGGTTTATTTACAACAATTTTTTTTTACTGACCCCAAAACTATTTTTGGATTTAATAAGAATAAATCTCAAGGTTTTTGGAAATCATTTGTCTGTCTTAGTTATCATTTAAAAAAACCCGAAACACTGTAACTTTGACCACAGAGCCAGCTGTGTTGAACCTCATAAATATTAATTTAGTCCTTGCAGCTATAATCTGCAACTTTGCAGATATTGTCACCCACTCCAGTGTCCAGAAGGATTTTAAATCATATTTCAACTAGAACGAAGACGGTGGAATTGATACGGAGAAATTCTGTGGAGGGAACCTGAAAAAATACACCAGCTCTCCGTACCCAATTTATTAGCAGAGTTGGGAGATAATGTCCGACAAAGTTAATTAAAGTTTAACTTCAGAAATCCCAGTGGGTGTATTTGTCCTCTGCAATTTGACCCATCCTAACAATGTAGGAGGAGTAGCCACAGTGCAGCTCCAGCGCCAAAAAGACTGATTGACTATTAGTACAGTACATTCACAGAGTACAAATTTTTATTACTTATCATTACTAAGTAAATATTGATTGCACAATGTAATGGCTATAGAATAACGACACCATCTGTGTTCAGATTGGTGCCCTCAACACTTCCCTTTTTGATATACAATCCTGTCTGCCACCAGGCACGGAATTTAACAGAAGAGATTAAGTCTCCATTTACAGCACAAAGGGAATACATCTGCCACTGTGCGACCGGAACAAGAGAGGAGGGAGGATAGCGCTTTTGTTTTAACCCCGGTAGCTATTGGTAGCTTTCCTCTGTGAAAACGGTGGCTGGTGGAACAATCGGAGAAACTCCTGCTGCTCCTGAAAGTCCCTGATTCGAACCGTCCATTTGAAAAGACCCCTCCGACGATGTACCGTACTTTTCTTTTTCAGTCAGTGGATAAGTGAGTGTTGCTCCCTTTCCCGCTGCTCCCCGTGGGGGTAAAATAGTTCCACTACATCAAGTCAAATCATCTACGTCAGTCTGAGGGAGCAACCTTTTACAATGTAGTACCTGGCTTTTGCTTTATACCCGGCGACGGCAGAAAATGGGACCCGCATTTCTGATCTGCTACGTTAGACTGCATTAGCTCGGAGGGATAACTTGTTCACTATGTTACATGAATATTGCGGTTACTTTCAATATCCTGCAGAACCTTGTTCCAAAATTTGGCAGTTCATTTAAGCAATACGACTAAATCAATTTGCTTTACGCAGCTCAATTTGTTGGGCTTTAACTGACAGACACAGTTGAGAAGTCGCTGGGGAACGTAGCGAATCAATAATGAGCTGAACCAGCCAGCTGTTCCCCAAAGGAGTTGGTGGAGACCAAAACCAGAGGTAATGGAGAGTGAACATTGGACTTACAATCAGCAGGTGGCCAGACAAATGATTCCACGTTCCCTATATCGACTTTAATAGTTATGACATGTCAGTCTTGTACAAAACATGCAAGTTTATAAGTTGTGTAAACCTTCTTCTTCTTCATTTTTAATTTCTGAAGTTGTAACTGCTGGACACAGGGTGTCTCTAGAAAGATGACATGTCTCCGTGTTTGTCTACTGGAGCTTTCACTTGTGCAAGTTGTATACTGGAACGTGATTGGCTCCCAGAACAGTTGTCACTGAATCGTGCTTGTAGTAGTTACTGGTGTTGAGCTCCATCAGTAGAAGAATGTGTCACCAGCCGTCGAGCCCTGCACATACTTGTGCTCAGCGGAGGTCGGACATCCAAGTGAAGAAACAAAAAACGCCAAACACAGTGTTGAGTTGGAGGGGGTCTTTCGCCCTACACCCTATTGATCTTCTTGAGAAAAATTCATCTCCTCCATTTGCCCAATCAAACGCTTTCTAGGAGCAGCGGGGCAGCCACAGCACAGCACAGCGCCTAGAGCCCCGTCGTCGGTTCGGAGGCCCCTTCCCTCTTATCTCCTCTCCTCACTGGATTTACTGAAAATGCCCGCACATATGGATCATCTGGCGTGCAGCTAGAATACTGAAGTGCTGCCGGGCTTTACGAACGCATCCAGAGAGGTACACCCCGTTTCCCCCGTTGGCACGTCTTCATCTTTCCCCTGCGCCGCCATCGCACAAATGTGGTGCGTGTGTGAGGTCTGGTATTGCGAGATTTAACGTTCTGTTGCTTATTGAGACGCTTTTTTTTTTTTTTCCTCTTTCGTCATCCTTTAATTTTCAGTTCATATATCTGGAGGATTGAGTTCATGTCGTCTGGTGCCCTGTAATTTTCCGAACGCCAGGAGGATGCCGTATTGCTACTTTGCGTAGATTATTGCAATCCCCTATTATGTTTGGAACTGTCGTTGATCTGCTGACTGTTTCTTCTCAAAAGCAGATTTACTTCCTCCAGAGCATTGCTGATTATCTCCCACAGACACTGCGCCTTTTCAAACAAAGAACTTAATAGCCTTTTATGTCACAGCAGTCCAGTCGACATATAGATTATCTCTTTCTCTCTCTGGCTCAGCTGTTGATTGTGATGATAATGATAGTGATGTCAAAGATGATGACGACTGTGATGACAGTGGTAACAATAGCGATGGCGGTAATGCGTGTGGTGACGAGAAGTGGAGTTCCTGTGACGATCTTTTCTTTTTTCTCTCTCTCTCCGATGTAGGGAAACGGGTCATAGTCGTCACAGCAGCACTGAGGTCGTTTGCCGTAATTACATTTTATATTAAAAGAGGATTTTATACGTCTCCGTGCAACATTCATATTAATGAACAGTAAACATAGGTACAGGGAAATAACATCCACATTAATAATGTAAACATCTGCTGTATAATTAAAATGTCTCTTTCCTGAAAAACAAGGCGCTCACTGCAGCGTTAGTCTGCATTGTCTAGTTTTCATGCAAAATATGACTAATTATGTCGAGTTTTACTTTACTTTCAGTTTAATTTTTCTTCTTCTTTTAATATGTTCTCTAATCATCGCAAATGATTAACAGCAACACCCAACGTGTCGTCGTCGGGAAACAACATTTCCCATGTAAGCAGGTAAACAGTGGTGTTCATGGGAATTCAAATAAAGACAAACGGTCACAAGCACACGTTCAATAAACATCAAGCCATACAGAATGCTGATTTGTCAAATCTTTTCTCAGTAGTTGACATTCAGAGACTCGTGCCCAATAAAACATGGAAAAAAAGTACAAATGCCTCAAAAAGCTTCTGGCCGTGAATTGAAACAGGATTGAACTGTGACCTCTGAACCACCATGAGATCTTTAACGTGTCATTATGATTGTGAACAAGGGGTGTTTATCCGTGGGGGGGAGGGTTGAAAGATTTTGTGTGTGTGGGTGAATCGTTTTTGCTTTCTAATCTGGTGACATGCACATTAATCTTGCCATAATTTGCCTTAGCTTATATTTACAGTTCAATCACTGGTTTCTGCTTCGTTAGGGATGGGCCGTATGATAACTCAAGGGAACCATGTGGGTCCATATTTTGTGTTTATTGATCTTTGAGAAAGGACACGCTCTCTCACTGCTACGAAAACTGTAGACGTACTTCACAGTTCAAGTCCGGTCTTGCAAATTGACGGCTACATCTAATCAATATTTATACTGCAAGGACTGAGTTCCTCCGCGGCGGCTGCAGGTTTGGTTCCATCATTCCAAAATACCGTATCTCAGAATAGTGTAAGCAGGGAGTCGAGGTCAGCTTGAGAAGCACACTTGTGTCTGGCGAGCTATAGTCGGTCACACGTCAGAAATCCCGGGTTTGGACGTACAGTAAATCAAAAATGTATGCAAACGGGCAACATCAGATCCTTTACGAGACGCAGCGATGTTCTTAGATCAGACCTAAGGAGAAATATCACTTCCACTTGTCTAAGTACGGCACCCTTCTGGGGCTATTGACGTCTGACCGTACCTGTAAGCAGCTACCGGACAGGATCGGTGGAAGGCTAAAAGTTCTGTAAGTCTGGAGACTTCTGCAGAGCAAGTGCTGATCCGCTCGCTCATTGTAATTGGTATGTGAACCAAGGGATGCATTCTCCAGAGCAAGCACTCCCCATAGGTAGATCACTAGCTCGCTACTTCTTTCCACTGTGTAATAGGCCAATTACGGCAACAGGCGCACAACGCGATCACTCATAGTTTGGGACGTGTTTGACAAAGTTGCGGGACTTGCGGGACCAGAAGATTCCGCCGCTTCATCATCTCACATCAATCATCACTCAACTGCGAACAAGTGCTAAAATCGCCGAAGAAGGGTGTGATTTTGAGATACTCTGCTCTTCTTCAACTGAGGTGATTTCATCAGCTTGCATGACAGCTGTGAATAATTCGCCTGCCTGTATCCGCTGCGATCGAGCCGACTCATTCTGCCAGTCGTTCTGTTCTTTGTGTGATTCTGTCTTTTCTGGTTGAGTGTAAATGTTAATGGAAATTCAAATGATCCCTCCGACGAACCATTACATCAGGATTAATCCAAAAAGGAGGAGCGGGGGCCGACCTTACAGACAAATGGTTTGGCTGCGTAACACATGGGCCTTCGTGCCGTGAGCAGTGAGGTCCCCGGCTCAACCTCCAGCTGGCCGGACCATTTACAGCATGTCGTTCCTCTGCTCCCTCTCTCCCCCTGCGTTTTTCTCTCTCCAGTGAAGGCGCAAAGGCCAAAGAGTACTTTGTAATTGGTTTTAAAGAAGCTATTTTAAACCATTCAATTCAATTTGGTTTTGCTTATATAGTGCCCAAAACCCTTTACAGACAATATATTAGAGAGAAGTCAAGCGCTTTTGCGACGGTGGAGAGGAGCAACTCCTGTTTTAACAACCGAAACAGAACTGACTGGTTTCTATAATGATAGTAGTAATAGTCATACTGATAGGTGTGATATTCTTTTAATGATATGAACTCAAGCAATGTCCAAACATGAAACAGTTTGAAACGAGATATAAGGAAATGAATCTCACGGGGTACAGGTATGAAGGTGTTTGTTTATGGGTTATTTATTTAGATTGTTATTTATTCTTGAATTCCTGAATTCAATGTATATGACTGAGGAATCATGTTAGCCAATTAATAATGAACAGTGACTTATGGGGAAGGAGTGGGATCAAATAAGTGTATTCTTCTTCCACCTCCTTTTCGGACATGAAAAAACCCCACATATATATATTTTTTTTCTCTTTTTTTGCTATGCTATCTATTTTGGGTAAGATTGTTATTTTTTGTTTTACCTTTTCTGTTTTCTTTTACATGTTGAAATACATTTTTAATTAATCAATCAATCAATAATAACAGTAGCAATGAAGCAGCACCAATTAATACTAATGATAATGATAATGATCATATTAATGAATGTAATCATTATTAATACTGCATGTGTCGCACGCGCTGGCCTAAATTACACATGTAACACCTTACCTGAACCACTCATTTTATACATATTACAATGCATACATGATCAGTGAATTTGTAGAATTACTTCAGTAATAAATCAGCTATAGATCCCATGTGCAGTTACGTTAGCCTACAGTAATGACATGAGTAGCTGCACAGATAAGCCGTCGTATAACAATCTACAAAATAGACAGATACAGTAAATGATTACACTTGCATACATGCATAGTGGTGTTTCCCCCCCACACACACACACGCACACTTTATATGTGCTAAGAGCATCAGCACATGCCTCAAGGCGTCCAACCATCCATGTGCTTCACATGTTCTGCTCGGAGAGAGAGGGGGAGGAGGAGGAGAAGGAGAAGGTGGGACAGGGGACCAGACAAAGAAAAAGGTGGAGAAGACGGGAGACTTGAGTGAAGCGTGTGTCAGAGCCATACTGTGCTGTTGTCAGTTCCACTCCTCTTCCTCCATGTTAAGAAGTTTCTCTCTCTCCCACAGAGGGAAAACACACCACACCAGCTGGCCCCTGAGAGAGAGAGAGAGAGAGAGAGAGGAGACATGAGTGATTGAAATAATAAGGAGGCAAGTTCAGGTACAAGAGGAGATTAAAATAAATGGAAAACAGCAAAAAAAAAACACAAGCATTTATTAATATGAGGCTACATGCCGCAGCGATGTCTAATTATATGGCACAGGCTGATTTCTTTTGGCGACATGCAGCGTTTCCATTCAACCGAGCAACAGAGCTCCCACTCTCTCCCTCAATATTTGTTCTCGTGTCCCCAGTGACATTTTATTTAGTCTGAAGCTTCCAGTGCAGGGAGAGTTGAAATGGCAAGCCATTGATCGTGTGCAGTATGAAAACTCGCAGCCCGGGAAATATCACCGCGCTCGTTCGGGAGTTCATTTATAGATGACTCTGTCCTGCAGTGGGTTTGGGCTCTTGGGATGTCATAGCCGGTTTCCTCCAGGCCGAGAGGCTGCGGCTAATCAGTGAAATAACCTGATGTATTAATTAGGTGGAAGGAAATCCTGCACATGCTCCGTCTGTAGCAGATCCTCTGTCGCCTTTCCACTGCCATCAGGAAATCTTCTTTTCATTGCATATCATTGGACATTGCAAATAATTACTTGACACGTGATGTTGGAGTGGCGCTGCTGCAACAGGTGAGACAAAAGCCTCTTCAGTTGTATTCATCAGATTCATTTTTTGTCCCCTAGGGAACAGTAACGGGGAGACTGGCCACTCCCACTCTTGGAGCAAGGTCGGGGCAGAGAAGCTTGTAGCCAAGCTGTACTCCTGGCGCCTCCCAAAGCCTGTTCGGGCACAGCCTGAAGAGGCAGCGCGAAGCCGTCGTGGTCGTGGCCTCGCCACCTGCGATTGGTGCAAATGGCACAAGTACAAAATGGGTAACGCCGAGTACTTTCTCGGTGGCGGTACTTGTATCGGGAGCTGCACTAGTAGACTTTATTCCAAGTCACTTGGTCCTTGACGGACCGAGGATTTGGATTGTCCCCCTGCTCTGCAATTGTCTTTTATGCAAGAAATTCGATTCATATACAATAAATTGCCAACAGCAAACACACTTTGAAGGAAATGCAACTGCTTCTTTATTATATTTTCTTCTAATCTTATAAGGAAATCTTAATTTTATGCATTTGGTAAGTAATTTGCAAGGAAACCGTCACAAAACACGTATTTGTTTTCTTCCAAAATATCCACTCTTGCAATTCCCTGCAGCATCATTACACTTCTAATGGCCCGGTTTAGACGCTCGCAGCACCTGGTTATGGAAGGAACTATCATCTGGATTGATACATAATACATTCACAGTGACTTCTGATTTACATTTAACGAGAAACAAGTGCAACTTTTGTTGCCTAAACCTACAGTATGAGCACAGACGGGCGTCAGGATGCAAACCCCTGTACGCCCGCCATACACCTCAGTCCCCTCCTGGTGAATAAATGTGATTCATTCATTTAAAAAACAAAAAGAAATTCCTATGAGAATAATCCAACCAGAGATAAAGATGCCATTTAGTCTTAGTTGTACATGGGCAACATCATACATAATGAATAAAAGGAGACAGAGTTGCTTTTATTGACAGTCTGGACAGTGAACTGCAGCTGTGACGTGAAAAAAACCTCCAGCTCCGCGTCTTCCCAGCAAATTGCTGGTGGTGGTCTTCTTCGGTCCTTCTGTCTTCGTCTGTCCTCTGACGAAGAGTTGAACCGTTTGCTGCTGACCGTTGTCGAGCGGCTGGGAAAACGGGGGTTCCTTCCTTTCACGAATCAAGGTGCCTCGCTGTGCTCGGATGTGAGGGGAGCTGCTGTGGCAGGACAGGAGACGGGATGGAGAATACCTCGGGTTCATGGTCGTGTGAGCGAGAGAGAGGGAGGGAGGGGCCAGGAGAGTGACCGGTTTATCCATAACGGAGAGTTACATGGTCGGATTTACACGTCTGTCCTCCAACCCTGTTTGTTCGCGAGCTGGAGGCTGTTGGATGAAGTAGTTGATATACGTGCTTTAGGAAATGCCGCCTATATCCGGAGGTTTGCTGGTCATTCTCTGCGTGAGAAAACCCCACACACTTCACGTTTGGCTAGGCAGAATTCATCTTTGGTGCTTCCTGTTGGAAGTGTCACCTTGGAAGAGACAAAAATAGGCGATTGCATTTTCCATTTGGCCCGTCGACCCCCGAAAGCTCCTCGGTGAGTAGGTGGAGGAAGTTCTCTGGGCAGCGTCTCTCTTGATGGTCATACTTGCTCAAATTTAACTGCAACCTTAAACAAAATATCAGTCCATGTGCAGGCAGTAGCTGTAATACTTACACAGGAACAATATATCCAAGATGCTGCGGCTCACATCGTTTTAATTTAATAACCTCAGACCTTACGCTGTCGGTCGGACAACACAATACATTTGATCGTGTCAATATCTGAGACATTATTCAGTACAGAACATATTTGTTGGTTGTATTAAGGAGAGGTGTAGTGCGAAAGTAAGATTCATTGTGAACATGCGGAAAAGACCGGGAACGCCATGGAAGCTTTGCTATGAATTAGCCACTTCAGATTTGAAAAATCACTTCCTCTCCCGGAGCCGAGACGCCGGAGGTGGTGGTGGTGATGATGAGGAGTGGAGCGCGAGGTCGGGGCGTCTCATGACGGGCTTCTGGTTGGAGGGGTTAATTCGAGATGATCGGGCATCCTGGGTGGAGGTGGTGCAGGGGCGGGTGTGATCCCTAAAGTGATCCCAGCGCTGAAATGATGACAGCTGAACGAAGGGAGGGAGAGAGAGAGAACATGTTTAAACTTTGTAAGAAACATTGCAAGTTGATCGGCTCAAGTCGTCGGGTTGTGAATTGGTGAGAACGAGATGGTGAAGCTTAGCGATAGCGGGAACTGTGCGTGTGAATTAGGAGACATGCACTTCCTATATATCTATCTATCTATCTATATATCTATCTATCTATCTATTCATATTATATCTGCAATAAATAAAACTGGTAAATGGTTCTGTTTAAAAATAGTTTTGAAATAACATATTATTCTGTTTCCACATTCTGTAAATTGGGGTCTTTTTTTTTATGATAAAAGAAAGCTGCAAATGAGCCAAAAGATCTTTTCACCTCCACCAGCAACGGTAGAATACGAGTGGGGAAGACGCGTCAGTCAGGTGGTGGGCAGCTGGTGGGATTTATTCCTCTATTTTTATCCCGGCAAAGTTGAGTGAGTGTGCATGTTGTTTTTCATTAGAATTTCCCAGCCAGTCAATAATTCACACTGGCAACCTTTGAGTCACAGTCCCACTCCTCTGACCTCCATACAGAGCTCTGACTCACTGCACATCATATGGCATTTCAATATCCAGATCAGGAAGATGTGCTGCATGAGAATGGAGCTTTTCGTACGACAGATGCCTACTTAGAATTTGTTATTATAATATTGATGAATTATATCTAACGAGACTTCATTTCCTTCCGTATCACCTTCTGTGTTTTGTACAGGAAGCACAGTGTTCCATGTTGAACCTAGTATGCTTAACGTTTTCATTTTTTCTCATTCTCCGCTGCTGCGGAACGCGCCACTGACGCTCCGCTCCTCCATTTGAGCTGCCGCCCCTTGAACCCCGTAAATATTTCGTGCGCCGCCTCGATGAGGGAGTGCGAACGGGCGAAGTCGCGACGAGATGAAGAGACAGAGACGCGCAGTGGTGCAAGGATAGGCGGCGTAAAAGGAGAGAAGAGTTTTGTGTTGTGTTTCTGAGGTGATGCCCACTTTGGCAAGTCGCACTCCCTTCGCTGCTCTGTTCTGCTCCGCTCCACTCTGCGTGGGCTGTTGCTGTATAAATAACACTCTCAGAGCAGATCAGAGAGAGAGAGGGAGAGGAGGAGAGAAAGAGAGGGTGAGGAAGGCAATAACGGCAGAGGAAGAGATGGTAAGGGAGACAGGGGAGGAGTGGGGGACGCACGGGGGAAGCAAAGTGGGAGAGAGAGAGAGAGAAAGAAAGAGACGGATGGCGAAACACAGTTGATCAGAGTGATATTAGATGTTCAAGAGGAAGAGGGAGCGAACAGAAAGGAACCGTTGGGAGACAGAGAGAGAGAGAGAGGAGAGGAGATTGAGAGGGCTTGTAGAATAATTGAACCATATATGGTAACATTAAGTACGAGGCGATTTGAGAGGATGAGCGAGGGAAAGAACAAGTGTGAGAGAGAAATGGATGTGAAGATGTACACTATGAACAGCGTGAACCCTTCAGAGAGGAAGAGGTGTGTGTGTGTGTGTGTGTGTGTGTGTGTGTGTGTGTGTGTGTGTGTGTGTGTGTGTGTGTGTGTGTGTGTGTGTGTGTGTGTGTGTGTGTGTGTGTGTGTGTGTGTGTGTGTGTGTCATGAGATGGCCTGTCTTGGGCGGCAGTTAGTCATGGCAAAGATGATTAATAGTGTAAAGATACCTCAGCAGCACATCACTGCCAAACAGCAGATCTCAGATCATCTTTGCTCACGTGCACAACAGCTAATTCTTACGGACATTTTTTCTTCTTTTATTTACTTTGAAAGAAAGAAAGAAAGAAAATGACAACTCTTAAATCTGTCGATTTATAATGGCATTAAAGACGTTAAGTGGTTCGTCAGACCATATCAGGAGGCCAAGAGTGCTCATAGCTGTTCCAAACGGCCGCACTCAGAGCGGCGAGGTGAACAGCCGGCCGCCGTGGACGGGGGCTGGGGGTCATTTTCATACTCATCGAAAAACCACTCATCGACCCCCTCGCGCCCTATGTGGACGGGGGCCAGTGTTGTCCGGGAAGATGCGGCTCAGAGCGCCGGGATGGAAATGTTGCATCATGCTGTAAAGGTGATCCCTCAGAACAACTTTGCATTGATTCACAGCGACCTTTTCCCCTCTCAGAGGAACAAGGGGACGCAAGCCATGCCAACGAAATGACCCCCCGCAGATCCACCGGACCTCGAGTGTCGTAAAACAGGGCCAAGGATGACTCATCCGTGACCAGATCAGTTCAGTTTTTTTGTTTTTTTTTGCACCTCTGAACTCATAATGTAATGTTACACTGCACCCCTACTGTAACAGCCCTCCCCATGTAAATGTTGACAGACTGTTCATGCTGACACTAATTGATCACGTCCCGCATTGACACTCTCAGTCTCTCTTTCTATTGAAGCTCCTGCTATTGGTGCCCCTGCAATGAACCCCCCCCCCCCCTTTTTTTTTTTTCAAAGTCACTTTCATATTCATCCTCTTTTCATCTCCATAAAATCACAATCAACAGGCGCTGCTCAGCATATACATGATGATTGGATGTTTAGTGCTCCCGCAGTGCACCAGTGTGAAGCCATCTGAATTTGACATGTTTATCCACTCATCTGGTTTATTTTCCCTTATAAAATATATATATATATATATATTTTTTTTACCCGTCTGTAAATATCTTGAACATCAGGGAAATTACGGTTCAGTCTGACAGGTGCGAGATAAGTTGTCATTAGCCAGTTGCATTGCGATAATTCAAATTTCCAATTAACTCATCTACATCTGGGCCCTTCCATCACGCCGTTCCCCCCGGTCGGCCTCATATCTATTCCGCATCTTATTTTCCGTGAGACGAGTCGGTTGCAGGTCGAATTACCGAGATTCCCAGTCACATGGGCGCGTGCGAGTTCCGTCAGTTGTGGACAATAGAGGGTTAAATATAATATGTGTGGAGAATATGAAAGGATTTAATTCTGAAATACTTTTTATTTAATGAATGGTAAAAAAAAAGTACATTTGTTCATATAAAGTTGGTGTTTCTCAAGCGGAGTTGTATCATTATTAATTGCTGTGTGTGTGTGCGTGCGTGCGTGCGCATGTGCGTGCGCATGCTTGTTTGTGTGTGTACAGAGAAAGCGAGCAATATGGAGGAAAGTGACCCCACCTCGCTCGCTGCAGCAGTTTAATGATGGCCAGAGGTGTTGCTAGGCTCGCTGATGGTGATGCATCCTAGAACATTGTTCTCCAGACCGGTACTAATCAGCTGTTATTGGTGCGGGGCCGGCTATAGCAGAAGGATCTGGAATCGGAGTCGTCGAATACATTCCTACATCACTAAAGCCAGTTAATGATGGCCACGGGTGTTACAGGCCTGACACATCCTAAAAGATTGCATTACAGATCAGCACACTGCAGATGCTCTCATCTCATGTCCAGCTATAGCTTTATATAGATTATGTTCAAATGAACTATAGCACGTGAACTGGTGATATATACTGTATATATATATATTTTATCTTTAAATACAAGACTGATAAGCACGGACGTAGCACTGGGGGGGGGGGGGGGGGGGGGACTTCCCAGGGCCCAAGGGTGGGGTGGCCCTGGTGAGCCTGGAATTAAGCCTGTTTTCTAAGTAATTAGGGTCATAAAATTGACTGAATACATTGGTTAAGAGACGGAACTGGTTTCCCAGAAAAGAAAGAGGAGAAATACAACTGTTAATTCA